>NC_092860.1:45518470-45566197 GCF_032062135.1 Pyxicephalus adspersus
CCCCCCCCCCCCCTAAGCCTCTGTCCTGCACACAAGCAGCAGGGAAGCCCAATTTGTACCTAGAAGTTGTCCATATGTCAGGTGTCCTTAACTCAGGAACTACCAGTAGCTTATGGACATATTTACATAATGCTTATGTCTTTATCCTGGCTAACACTTAACAATGCAATCTAATTGTAAAAGCAAGTGTGTGCATAGAATATATATTATCACTGGTATGTATTATACCGTATGTAACTTTGCACGAAAGCAAGTAAGGTTCATTTTGGATCTATTAAGATAGAATTAGTAAATGTCTTACCGATGCAGGGTCATTTCTGATTGCTATCTCCAGTAAAATAACCGCATAGCTGAAAAGCACAATAATTGACAACATTAATTATTCACAATTTATTAAAAATATAAACATGTTTCAAAAATTACCCGTAAAAACTATTGTTAAAATAATAAATAATACTTTTGTCATAATGGTATAAGTGCAGATTTGATACTTTATTAAGAGATATTTTGCTCTCTAGACCACTTTTTCACAACCTGTATACCCCCGAGGAACCCCTAAAATATTTTTTCAGCTTAGGCAACAGATCTTGGGGAACTCCTACTTAAACTAATTTCTTGGGTGTCACTGGGGGAAAACACCTCCTAAATTGGTTGGCAGTGGAAAGAATGCATCTCCCCATTCCCTGCCTATTGCAGTGGTGGCTAGATTACCATGTATACAGACAACTAAAACCATCATGTAGCTAAGTCATGTAGCTGGCTCTACAAGTTGGTGTTGGCCCCAGAATGTTCAGGCATCATCAAATAGGAGATCAATCAGGCATACTTTAAGGAACACCTATAAACCTCTAGAGCAGCCTTTCTCAGCATTGTTACTCCTAAGAAACCCCTAAAATAACTTTTGTTTTTTGGGGAACCTATCTTATAAATAATCAAAAAGAAATACTATTTGCATTGGATGCCCTTTGGGAAGAATGTCCCCCATACACTATTGGAACAGAATGCCACTTTAACAGTCAGTTAAAACGTTTATTGGTTTCTCAGCATTTTCTGCCAAGTGATGGTGGCCCTGGAAATATGAAGGCACTATTTTATGAGATGTTAGTCAGCCACTGGTAAAAAAAATCCTAGCAGCTTTTAAAGGAACCATAGGATTTCACAAAAACCTGGTTGAAAATCACTGATTTAGACTAGTGTCACACCATGATGAAAGCTATACAAAGAGTTGTCAATTTACTGAATATTTGTATTTGCTAACATATAGTTATTACCTATATATCTGCCTGATGTTTTGTAAATTGATCACAGACTTATGTTATAGCTTAGACAAACTGTGTTAGCAGAATTTCTAGCACAGCGGAGCTATGTATAGCTTAGACCACATGTTTGTTCACTAAATAAATACTTGTATCTATCATTATATCTACTGCTGTAAAAAATCCTGTCTTTCACTTTTTTTGTTTCTGCTCTATATACAGATCAGGCCACCAAACAAACTCGTACACACATGGAAGAACCTCCTTTAGTTACAAAATTGTCTTTTTAATACCTATATATATCCTCTTCAGCAGATTTCCCTTGGCTGGACACAGATTGAGCTTCCAATGGTATGTATGCTTTAACGGAAGTTTCTTGGTATACTTCATAATCATCTACAGAAACTGCTTTACGTAAGGTGTCTAAACCAAAATCTAAAAAAAAGATATTATGATTATGACTGAATGAGTATATTCATGGATTCATTATGAAGAACCAATCAAAAATAAAAAAAATGTTTCATTTTTGTAATGTGTGATCAAATGTAGCTATCGTATCCCCAAAATGCAAGGGAAACTAATTATTTTTAGGCTTAAACTGTTACACTACCATTACTGTCTACCTTGTTAGTTGCAGGTGAATATAAACCAAGTGGCCACTATATTAGGAAACACAGACACATATATGTAATATCTACTCTCATTTTTGTTTTATATTATATTGTAAAAGAGCTGATAGGAGGTCAGTTTTTTTGTCATTTGTGGTTTGTCATTTTGTCATTTGATTGACTAATAGTGCTAGGCATTGTGGTTGCCATACCTAACTGGTTTGAAAGAAAATAATCTTATATCTATTGGTTCCTTTAGACTTTTAGGCTTCTTTAGCCTCAGAAGACCACAGAAACAACATGTTAATGCAACACAGTCTTCACAACTTATGATTACTACCTACCAACTGCCAGACCTCTTACCCAAATACATGCAATGAATACAAGAATGTTTACCAAATTTGAATAACACTTGTTCATTCTTTTGTAGTATTAGAAGTTCATTCTTTGAATTGAATTGTTCGTTAATGGAAAAAAAGCAAAAACAATTTACGCACCTGTAATTTTACAAACCCATCGATCATCAATGACACAGTTTGGGGATTTAAGCCGTGAATGGAACATTTTATGCTGATGTAGATATGCCATTCCATTTGCTATGTCAGTAGCAAAAGAAAACCTGAACACAGCAGAAAATTCTTTAGATGTTTATTATTTAGGAATGTTAAAAATAATAACCACCAATCTGATCATTTGGAAATATATATATATATATATATATATATATATAGTTATTTATTTATTTACACACAAATATATTTAAATATATATCACACATATAGCCACACTCATAATACAAGTATACAAGCAAACAAAGTTAACAATATATAACTGTAAAGATTAGCACACCTTTTGCTATGCAAAGCATTACTGTATGGCTCCCTTTGAAGCACAGGTCATTAATGGATCCCTAAGTAAGCAACTGCAGGCTCTCTGTAGAGACAATGGGGTGATGTGTCAACACAAAGTGCAAGGACAAGTATGTTTTGATGTATTAGTTGTTTTGCTCACCTTGCTTTTATTATTAGTTTCTTATATTTTAATTTACCTGGCATGGATTCAAATGCAACTTATATATTTTCCTAAACCTACATGCCAATAAAAACGATGCCATGATCAGTAAAATACAATATTTTTATCAGGTTTTGTTTTCTGCCATCACTTCATATTGTTTCCTTTTTTTGCACTGTTGCAGTTTTCTGCTACAATTAGCAAGTCTACTGAAGGGAGGCCACAGGGGGCTGCCATTTTGCTTGATTTCATTTGATACAGCTCATAACTTAGAAATTTTGATGAGCTATGCAAAAGTTTGTGTTGGGTATAGGCAAGGTAAAAAGTGCTGCTAAATAAATGTATATCCATAACTCCAGATCAGATCACAAATATTTTAGTATATAGTATATTATAAAGTAAATCCTAGATAATACAGCATAATTTAAGGACCAATTTTAATCCCAGAATAACATTTTCAAGTTGCCAGCTTGACATAATTGCCATTTGAAGACCCACAATAAATCTGAGCTTGACTTAAAGGATCAATATTCAAATCTGGACTTAATATAAGCTTTCGTAATGGTAGGAAGTTACACATACTGCTCACATAAATTCCTAGATCCACATCTCTCTCCCGCAGAGTAGAACACTACTTTTCTGTATTCTTCACAATATAAAAAAAGTTAAGAATCAAGCCTCCTTTAAAAGGGCTTGATAACTGGCATGTAATGATCCCCCCACTGTAATACCGGAAAAATGTAAGTCAGTAGGTGTTTGAATTTATGCACATTCTTAACCAGTATTTTTTTTATGTAATCTGCAAGTAGGATACATATTGATACATTTTAACTATATTATCTACAGAATAAAACAGTAATGATGTGGCTAACAAACAATGATGTAAGTGGCTGACAAATGTGTATGCCAGTCTCTGGTTTTAGCACTATCTGAGTCACAGACCTGGAGCAAGTATGTAGATCAGGAATGTTGTAAAAACTTTTAGTTTTTATTTGCATGCATCTTCAGGGCTAGGCACTTAAAATATTAAAGCAAATGGACCGATATGACAGCTAGGCATCTGGGATTTTTATAGAGCAATGGCATACCCTCTTTATTTTGTAAAGCACACTGACTTTGAGCACCTACAGAACAAACTGGACACTATCCCCAATTCTTTAGTTCTGTCATATTACTTGCTAAAGCTCACCTATTCCTACTCTGTACTCTGTTAGAAGGAGCATAACAAAGCAATTTGGTCTGCTATTGTTAAGTTCCTCGCTTAGCAAACATGAGTTCTGTTGAAACCAAATCCTTATTTAACCTGGGGATTGGAAAGTATCCTATAAAGAACTAAGGTTTTAATTTTATTGTGTGCAGGCAGACACAAATTGTAGGTTTTGGTGTAGGGTAGGTGTTTACAATATTTCCAATATAGACTGTAATAGATTCAAATTTGAAAAGATGTTTGCTTACAATAATGGCCAGGCCATCTGGTTTTACGCACAATGGTCTTCCTAGATAACCCATCCTAGATGCACGGGTAGGCTCTAATAGTTTTGATTTGCCCTGTTGCTATGTTTATTTTGTTGGTAGATTCTATTTCCCTCTCTCCTTTGTTTAATGACTATGTTTATTTGTATACACAGTATTGAACTGGTAACTAAATGACATATTTGTATCTTTGATTGTTTTTTTTTTTTGCTTTGCCTGTTTTTTATTGTTATGTGCTCTATATTCTGAAAAACATTCCAAAAAAATGTAATTTATTAAAAAGAGCATAACACTGACCTTGCCCAACACCTGCTTGATCTGTATGTGACAACAGCCAAATTACTCTTGGCTACTGGTGACAGCTAGACCTACAGTTTTATATGCAAGAATAATTCTAATATAATAATTCTAAAAGTAAAGAAGGTAAACCATTGGCATATGAAGCTGTCTGGTGGTTAACTCTTTTAGTATGTTGTATCCTACATTCAGTTCTAAGGTTTACATAGACACTGTTAACATAGACATGGACATAGACATAGATACTGTTTATTACAAAGAAATAGCAGTTAATCTGCGAACTTCCCTTTATAGCTGTATAAATATATACACAAAAGTGATTACCTGAAACCCCAGTTTAGTGGGATATCTTCACTCTCCAGTACATCATGCAAACTTCCCTTTGGACAATACTCTGTGATAATAGCCACGTTCGGAACTTCAACACAACCACCAATGAATTTGCAAAGATTAGGATGATCAAGATCTCTACAAATATGAGAAATTATGTAATTCCAGTAAAAAAGCACTATATTCTATGGCTTACTTCTCAAAAATAAAATTTTAAATTGAATATTTGTTTATAGCTTTCTGTTGATTCCCAGTATGATTGGTTACTATGAGCAGTACTACTAACTACTACTAACATAATGGAAATTATCAGTATAAGTTTCATAAACAAATATGCACAGCACACAAAACACAATATTACATAACATGTCTAAACTATTTCCATTCTAGCACTAGAATATAGCATACATTTACCGAATTTCCTTTACTTCTCTCCGTATAGTTTTTGAAAGAGTAAATGTCTTCTTTGGGATTTTCTTAATAGCCACTATCCTGCCATCACTATAGAAGGAGAACAGTGATTTTCATTGTTTTGTTTTTCAGTTATAGAAATACTCAGCAGCACATTTCTTGTAGCGACTGCCAAATTCAGCAGTCTCACCGCAGTCCACTGTCATTTTACCTAGAGATTTTTAACTTTATAAAGTTGGGAGGATTTTTGCTTATGCTTAAACTATTAGACATTTGATGGGAATAAGTTGTTCAAGAAACATCATAATATTGTCTAGACATACTGTGAAAACAAAAAAAAAAAAACTTCTAACACATTTTTACCAATAAATTCAGCAAATTCACCAATACACATGTTCTAATTACTATTAACCCATTTTTTCTCACTTGCCAAATCTAAGAAATTTCAACCCTTGGGGAAAGGAAGTATAATCCCTACAATTGACCAGAACATTTCTTTCAAGTGGTTTAGAAAGGTTTAGGAAGAGAATTATAAAATAAAAAAACACTTAGGGTTCCTTTTTAAAACAGGGAATCTAACATTCTCTCTGACATTTCCTGGTAGAAACTCCAATATGTTTTTATAATGGCAGTAATTGATTCCCACCAGGGAAGGTGGAAGTTTGAGGGAATGCTAGATTACCTGTCCTTAGAGTTTTCTTTTCTCAAATTAATAACAATTTTGTAACTACTATTTTAAGGGATTCAAAAGACCGCTTGTTTAGGGATGGGGGGGGTTACAAAATTTGACAAATGCTTTGGACATTGTCACTCCATGAACTTCAAAGTGGTTTCATAGTAACCATCGCTCCCAGCTGGTTTTATACCTTGTGAACCAATTTCTGAATGGTAGTTGTGAGGAGAGTTACCATCCCTAACAATCACTGATCAATTGGCTAAGCTGCTGGCACTGGTTCCCAGCACTGCCCATCACAATCAACTTTCAGAAACGGTTTGCAAAGTAAAAAATTGTGGGACTTCCATTGGAGCCATGCTAAGGTTGTGCTGGCAGCAAATTTTATTGAATGTTTGCCGAACCTGTAGTAAACTGAACCAAAATGTTGTGCTTGTTCTCTATGTCTGCACTATCTAGTCTACAATGACAGCCATTATATACAGAAAATATACCTCCCCAGGCCTTATTGCTTGGGAGGCTCATCACATGTTTGTTGAAACACTTTTGACTGATAAGATTCAGACTTTTTTTGCAGTGCTATGAATAGTTTGTCCACACAATGCCAAGTCTTTGAAAACAATTCCCTATCTATGTGGCTGATATAGAACACAAAAAAAATGCAAATGCAATTATGAAAAAATGTGAAAGTATTTGCACACTTTTTTTTCAATTCAATTTTCAATTGTCCAGTAAATTAGAAGAAACTGCCTTTGCCCAACTTGCCCAAAACCAATCAGTCTAATAAAAACTAATTTACTATGCACAATTTCATCAGGGTAGTTGGATATCTGAGCTCTGTGTTGCATCCTTGAATTTACTGAGTCAATAAAAAGTAAGCCCCCTTACGGATAGCAAACGGTCTATGACATCACGTTATACCCATAAAATTTTAAGCATCGTCATTTAAGAGGTCAGTCAGCTATAGATCAAGGAACCCCTAGCAATCTCCAATAGTAACTTTAGGTTCGGTGGAACTCTGAAAATTGATGTATTACAGTTCCTTTACCAAAAACTTCACATTCAAAAATGTTCAACTCCAGCTTGGTCCTGGATATATTGGGAAGCGGTGTCTCTGTTGAAGATATTTCCCATCACTTGGACATTTCATGTATAAGATCTATATGTATAGGTTTGCATGTTGGAGCCATGTCCTACATGCTAAATATTGTTATGTGTACTTTACATTTGAACAGTACAATACATTGAAAATGACTGATGACTTAATATAAATGGAAGCAAAAAGTGTTAGTGTTTTCAGACTCAGATATATAACACTTACCGGTACATAATTCTGCTGACATGAAATATAGATTGGAGGGCAGGTAAACAGTAGAATAACATGTCAGCTGTGGAAGGTAGTGATGTATGGTATGAGACATGCAGTAAATCAATTTTGTAGACTTCCTGTACTTGTACTCTACTGTATACTTCAGCATTGTGTCTACTTTGGTAATACAAAGTTGTCTATTATTCAATTACATACATTCCCTTATACATTAGCCTTGTAACTAGAAATGCAAACAAGAATCAGCATTTAGGTAATAGGGTAGTCTAGCAAGTAATTCAAGAATACCTGGAATAGATCTGGTCCAGGATTTAAAACATTTGCTAGCAAATGACTTTGGAAAAATCCATTTCAGGTTTTCTAGATCACCAGCTTCCCTGATGAAAGTGTATCCTCTCCAGCCTTGGAAAGCTTTATTAAATCAGGCCCTTTGACTGAATTTATTGAGCCAGGTCAGCATGATAACAATGAAACCAGGAACTAGAAATCTAAGAAGGCAAATTCATCAATGGCATCATCTGTTTTTGTCAAAGCAAGTTTCTTTATGCATACATCCAAAGCTAATATGGACCATTGTACAAGTAATGAAGCGATAAAAACACAGAAAAAAAGCTGATAGGAAGAACTTAAAAGAAGACAGTTGGATAAATGGACTACAAAAATGAATGATAACTAAATAACAATGCTAATGAACAATGCAAAATCCATTACAATATTACAGCAATTTTACCAGTAATACATATGTGTGTAAGGCAATGATAAAAAATAATAATGTAAATGTAAAACCTCATTTATTATATATATCTAGATCTATCTGTTCTAATTTGCGTTTGATATGGTGCATTTTATATTTCTTCGTATGCCCCAACATTTATTCTAGGTGTGCAATTATTTACATTTTAATGGATTCTTCAAATAATGTCAGGATAATGCTGCCAAGAAACAAAAGTATATCAGATTGAACAGAACTAATAACTGTGCAAGAAGGAAAGAGATTTTAGTTGAATTTCTGTACAGAATTAGAGATAGGAAAATAAGATTGATAAGGACATACTATCTGCCAGTCTTTGTGAAGAATTGCTGTCTGGAAGTGCCGACAGCCACAGTGCAGGAGCTCAACGTAGTGATACAACTGCCATTGGAGGCGCTGGCAGCTTGGAGTGTACTTCCTGTAGGATTCTGAGCTGTGGAATGATCTGAAGATAAAAAATCTGTTTAAAGATTAGTGTCCTAAGGGCACTTAAAAAGGGCAGACTATGTTTAAAGGTACAATGCACTTATAAGTATACTTTTGTAAGTCACATTATATATATATATTTATACTGCATGAGCTCTCTCTCTCTCTCTATATGTATATATATATATATATATATATAAACATATACAGTTAGTTATAAATATTTGGACAGAGAGAACTTTTTCGAATTTTTGTTCTGTACATTACCACAATTAATTTAAAATGAAACAACTCAGATGCAGTTGAACTGCAAACTTTCAGCTTTAATTTAGTTGGTTGAACAAAAAAATTGCATAAAAATGTGAGGAACTAAAGCCTTTTTTTTTTTACACAAATCATTTCTAATACTTGGTTGAAAACCCTTTGCTGGCAATGACAGCCTGTAGTTTTGAACTCATGGACATCAACAGATGCTGGGTTTCCTCCTTTTTAATGCTCTGCCAGGCCTTTACTGCAGCAGCTTTCAGTTGCTGTTTGTTTGTGGGCCTTTCTCTCTGAAGTTTAGTCTTCAACAAGTGAAATGCATGCTCAATTGGGTTCAGGTCTCTCCCACCTCTCCCCCAAACCTGCATTTGCAGCGCAAACAACCAGGGCCTCTTTTAAACTAACCTGAATTGTGGGAGTTTGGGCTTCAGCTCTCCCTCTTGTTGGCATCCAACACACCTGATCATTCCACTCATAGTGGTTTCCACACAGCCTACACTTGTTCTACATCTCTACATTTCTCCTAATCTGTTTCCTCCCTAATGTTAGCTGCATTCTCATTAACCATTCCCCCTTCATCTGCACTCTCATCACTCTTCAGCCCAGGCACCTTACCTTTTACCTACAGTGCAGTTAGAATGAATTTTCCTCGTCTCCATAACCATAGAGCATCTATTCCTAAAACCATACCATCTCCTACCCACTCTGACTTTTTGCTATAGTGTCCTTTGCATACTACATAAAGATGCTCCCACATTTCTTCTGAGGAGTCCCAGGTACAAAATGTTAACGCTGCAAGCAGTACATAATTCACTTGCTCTATTAGAACATAGCACATACTTATTTAGGCTCTGATGCTCTACGTTCCTTGGGTAAGTGAAAACATACCAAAATCTCAGCTGCTTATATGTGACTCTATAGTCACCCCCCCAGGAAGAGTGGTTTATAAAATAATAATAAGATTTACACTATCAAGGTTACAAAGATCATACAGGTCAACCATGCATCTTAGTTATTTTTGGATGACATTTCTGAAGAAATTAATATGACACCACAGATTGTGTGTGATAACACTGGAACAAATAAACACCATTACCATGGACTATCACTATATGATTTTGATGACATTTTTTTGTCATTCCTGTAGCCTGCGTCTTCTCAGAAAAGACAAGGATATGCATGCATGTACAAATGCATTGTCAATGAAAATAGATACTGGCTGCTGACTAAGATCATTTATGGAAATACAAAAGGTCATATGCAGAATTTCAGCTTTACATATAAGGAATGCATTTAAAATCAGGGCAAATAAAATATTTGCATATTCCAAATATATACCTTGTTTTATATCACTGTACTTGATGATCCAGCTTTCATCCCAAAACATTTTTTGCCTTTGATACTGAAACCACTAAATAAATAAAAAGCAAAAAGAAAATATAAAACTTTATGTAAATGAAAGTAACACAATTTTAGATTCTTTTCAGTTTAAATGTTGTTCTTGTTAGCTTAACATTCTAAAACTTTTTGTGTAGAAGGATACCAAAATACTTTTTATGTAAGCAATCTACCTGGCAGTTAGGTCTATTAAAGACAACAGCTGTGCTCACCTCTGGCTCCCAATATAATAGGTTTACTAGGGGCCGGTAATATGCTTTCTCTAATAATGTGCTGCCACAATTACCTGTTTTTTTGTGCCTTGGTAGGTTCCTCTGTTCACTACTCCTGTTTAATCCTAATAATTCACTAGCTATGGACTTCTGGCTTGACAATCCTCTACAGTTTAGTATCACCTCTAATGGATGGGGTTAGGGAAAGTCAATGTCTTCAATGTCAAAAGACTGAGGAACATCCTCTGTACAGCATGTAACCAAAGTAAAACTGAAATGTTAGATTTAACTCTTCTGTCTTAGTGCAGAGTTAAGCTGCCATTGGATTATATTAAGTTAGCAAAAGATCACACTGTCTGCACAAGCTGGGTCTAAGGAGGTAGGGTATTGCACACATCACTGTTTACACAACAGTTAGTAGCATATTGAATTAAAAAAATCAATAGGGTATAAAAGGACCTTGTATCTTTAGTTTACCTAATTCTGTGCCAGGTCCTCAATATATTTTACTCCTTAATGTTTGACTGAAAACATTATATTTATTTTATTTAAATAGTTAAATAAGTATTAATATAGTGGTATAGAGGTGTAAAACTGTTAGCTTTTTTATTTGCCCTGGTGAATATTGTCACTAAAATTTAGTAGTCACCAGAAGTGGAAGAGAGGGGAAACCTTATAATGGGGATACCTTGTGTCTAAGCATATTTGGATACTTTGAAGAGGTTTCCTATCAGCTTCTAGGTGAGGGTTGACCGCTATGTACACATGCAGCACATATCAGAGGACTCTTGCCCGGATAGGGACTGATAGCAAAACTGAATATTAACTTCATTTACCATTGTACTAAAATGACACGGAGGAGCTTTTTGCACAGAGATGAGCCACTTCTGTATTGTGATCTTACTGAGTACACTATAGAATAAAACAGTATTATTTACATTGCAATCTACATGCAGAAAAAAGTAAGAATAAAATGATGAAATAATGTTTATTGAAAACTAAAGATTTACCATAGCAGACAAAATAAAGCCTGCAATAATGACTGCCACTGGTATAGCAATGGCCATTCGAACATCATTTGGGAGCGAACATTCCCCACAGTCTGCTGGACATGTAGCACAAAACTCTTCTTCTTCACACAAACCATTGCCACACACTGGAGATTAAAACATATTAAATGAGCAAGAAAACAATTACATCACAGTAATACAAATGTATTTGTTAGTAAGGCTCAGTCTGCATATTTTGTACCAAAAAACACAGAATAAACATAGACAACATATGAGTGCACTGCAGGAACTAGGTTAATGCATTCAATATTGATGCTTTCTATTGCTTTGCTTTAATACCGACACAGAATGCATGCAAACCAATGTGACAACAATCACAAAGAATAATAAACTGATTTAAATGCAAAGCTTCTACAGTGTACTCAAGCAACAAGCATTTAAAACAAATTTGGTTGCTTGAAGTGATGCTTTAGAGATCTGAGCAAAAGGTCTAGTTTATTAAAACTCTCCAAGACTAGCAAAGGTTTACTAAAATGGGATAACCCGAGGGATCCAGACATGGACTTGTCTAGATCTGAAAATATTTAGAAGCGAACAGCAAACAATTTTTTTAAATCTACTTCTGGTTTGATGGATCACCCAGATTTCCCCATGTTAGTTTTATCCTCTCCAGTCTTGGAGAACCTTATTAATTCAGGCCCATTGTATTTAAAATAAGTGAACTGTTTGTAAAATAGGTATTAGCAAAACTGTTCAATAAACTTTACAACATCTGAAGCAAAATCAGAAAAGAGCTTTGTATCTTTTCACGCTTTTATTTTACAAAATCAATACACAACTTTATTACAAAATGTAATTAATGATAAATATATACAAAAAATAGTGTAGTGTAGGCCCACATAAAATAGCCTGTTTAGTCCAATATTATACTTGTTATAAAAAAAAATCATAATAAACTGTTTTGGAAATTCATTTTCTACTACTGCAACAGTGATCTGAACTCCTTTCTTACCTTATTCTTTTAGTTTGAGTTGTCTTGTAAGTAAGCTACTAATAAAAAATACCATGCATTATCTATGACCAACAATGAAATAGGATTTATATTTATAACATACCTACTATGGGTAAAACCAAAGTTTTAGCCTCCAGTGCAACTTGCATGTTTCCAACCCTAATGTGAGCGATTAAGGATGTTACACCGGGATGAACTAAGACAACCTGACAATAAATGTAAACACACAAAAAACTAAATTATTATATTTATATACACTAGTGATGAGTGAAACAGACATTTAATTTCACCAAAGGTTTCACAAAGTATGCTATCTTTCAAAGAAAATTTCTGGAAAATGCATGGGTATTGAAAAGGGGAAACATTATATTATCACAAAATTAAGTCTTGTTGAGAGTTGAGGCATGATTTGAAATATTGATAATTAAATAAATAATAAACAGGAGATGACACCATAACTTAACCTTGATGTACATAGGGCATGGTCACAATCTGCACATGCACAGTAAATTGCGAGGTGTAGGAAGTGTTTGGGAAAGAGAAGGGTAATAAATTTTTTTTTTCTTTTTTACAGTAACTGTTATGCAATTATGTACTATGTATGGGTCTAAATGTTTTTTTTCTGGGCTGTATATAGTTTATAGCTAGACTGACAGCTTTTCCAATAGTTCTTTGGCTTATTCACTCTGGTTTAGTAATCCAAATAATAATAACAAGTTAGTCAGATTTCCTTAAAATAGTCCCTAAAAATGTTATCGTAATTGTTTAAATTTTTGTAGATGGAATGTGTCCTATGAATATTAACATAATTAAAAATGCAGTATTACCACCATGTTTCTTTTTTTAATGAAAATGTTGACCTACATTTTTTAACAAGAACTTTGTTATGATCATAGAAAAACTATTTGTTTTTCATAGAAAAACTTTGTTTTCTTTCACAGAAAAACAATTTTGAAAATCACCTGATCATCCTTATTATACATGTTGAAAACAGTCTGACTGAATGATTTAAAAGAATAGGTATATAACTGTATCTCCTGAAGATTAGGGCTGTCCCACAGCCATTCTCTGGTAAGTCAGGCCTGGAGCGAACAAGTAAAAGGAGCATAGAGGAGGGCCGGAATGACTGGGCACACAGAAAGCAGGCTAGCAAAGGGTTAATTTAAGCTGCGTACACACTTCCAATTTTTATCGTTGGAAATGAACGACGAACGATCGATTGGGCAAAAATCGTTTGTAAAAAAAGTAACCAACGACGCCGACGAACGAGGATAGTCGTTGGAAATGAACGACCGGACCGGCGGATCGGATTGGACGACGATCGTTGACCATCTATCGTGTGTACGGTCGTTCATTGATCGTCCATGGTGTGAGCATGCGCGGTGAACGAACGTTCGCTCACTTCCTGTGGTGCACGTCACTTCCTGTATCGTTCAAACGATCGCATCTATCGTGTGTACAATATCTGCGAACGATCGTGTCGTTATCTGTATGTACAGGATCGGTGCTTTACGATCGTTCGCAGATATCGTGCAGAATCGTTTGCCGTTCGTTTACCAACGATAATAATTGGAAGTGTGTACGTAGCTTAAGTCTAGGCAGTTAGTGAGAAGGTGAAAGGTCATTCGCTTAGAAAGGTGTGGGTTTGAAGTTTTTGTTAGGTTAGGCTTAATGGGATGGGGCGTTAAAGGTCCTAAGGGGTTACTTGTAATTTGATAAAATGTTGTGGTGAATTGGGGACAAGTCAATGGTCTGGAGTCCCCATTGGTTTGTTGAAATTGGTTTAATAATATTTGTTGGTGGTATTTGGTAAAAGAAAGGTTATGTAGTTCCTGAGCTGGGAGGTTTGGCAGCTGGGAGCAAATATATATACCTTTATTATGGTGAAGCAGACCACCGATGTAATTGGGTGGCCATGAGGACCAGCAACCTGTGAGGCTAAAATTGGTAAATTGTTTGCAATAAGGTTAATTAATGTTTAATGAGGTAAAGTGTTAATATACGTTTTGGTTATTTACTTTATTTATTTTAAGTTATGGTTTTTATTGAAGATTTGTAATTGTTATATTTTATTTAAATATTTAATTGTTGTAATTAAAGGCCTATGGGCCATTTACCCAAATATTATTGTGTGGTTATTTAAACAAAGTACAAGGGTGGATTGGTATTGGTTTGGTGGGGTCATGGGTTTTTAGTTTGCTAGATCTGTTTTGCTGCAGTCATGTTCATTTTCTAGCTTTTTGTTAATTTAGGTACATGCCCAACTGCTTGAATAGGATTCCTAAATATTCCCTGATTAATGTAGAGACCCCCGAGTGAGACTGTCCTTCACTTTGGCTTGTTGGCATGATTCTTAATTATTCTTAATATTAATATTATTAATATTTATAATATTATTAATAAACAGGATTTATATAGCGCCAACATATCACGCAGTGCTGTACATTAAATAGGGCAGGGGTGTCAAACTCAAATACACAGAGAGCCTTAGACAAAGTTGCGGGCCAAACTTGAAATTTATTGAAAAAATTGAGGAAGTTTTTCCTTCTCATTAGATATAAAACCTTTTCATATGGAAATAAAGAGGTTTTGCTTAACATTCAATCTAGAACAAGCTTATATTAGAGAAATAGCACTGCTACTTTAATTCCCTATGTCCATAAAACAGTCCAATGTGGATCTTAATGTTATGAGTGGCTGGAACTCCCTCTTCACCGAAATAGCACTGCTACTACAATTCTGTGCGTCTATAAAACAGTCCAATGTGGTGCCACGCATAGGCAGAGAGCCCACTGAACTATATACGTAAGTGATGCCGGGAATTGTAGTAGCGGCACTATTTCAATGCAATGGCGGGCAAGCTGCAATTCATATTTAGAATTCCTTTGAGGGCCAAAAAAAGTTCCTTTGGCGGGCCAAATTTGGCCCTCAGGCTAGAGTTTGACATGCCTGAAATAGGGGCTGCAAATGATAGATAAATACAGACAGTGACACTGTGGAGGAAAGGACCCTGCCCCGAAGAGCTTACAATCTAGGATGTTATATTCATGTTATATTCATGGATATTTGAAACTAAAACGATCTCTGGTTAATTGGAGGGAATTTGGATTTCCACTGACTAGATGTGAGTTTTAGGCCTAGGGCTCTTTTACCTCTTGCTGTAAATAACTAGATTTACATACAAGTATATTCAATATTTACTTTATAATCTGCAGATTGGCAAAGCCCAAAATTACTAATCTTAAAACTCATGGGTACCTCTCTGATAAATGTAATGCAATTATAGACAGTGACGTTATTACCTTAGTGGAACTTATTACCTATCCTGTTTTTTTTATGGTTATGAAGAGATTCTGTATTATTATTTATGTTGCCCAAGGACAAACATTCACATTTTGTTGATGGCAAGGGAAAACAAACATCTTATATTAAATGTGTAACAACAATACAGGTATAGATTTGAGTGAAGATATGTTTGCAAGGGTTCTCATTTATCCGGGTATATATGTAGTAAGAATTAGTTATGCACATTCAACTGGATTTTTTTCTGTAACATGGAATACGTTAGTAGCTTTACAAGTGGCTTCATCAGTTCCACCACCAGAAAATCCCCCAGCATTTATATCCATACAACACAAACATCTTAATGCAAACACCAAAGAATCTGACAAGGTAGATGTTGATTGTCCAAGATTAGGAGATGTGAAAGTTGTTGAATCACCCTGCCCTATACACCTAATCTCATCCTTGGTATCAGGAAATCTGCATTGGTATTAAACCTTCAAATTACAAGGTGTGAATAGTTGTCAAATGCTGAGTAGAGATGTTAAAACAGATATACATAATGGGATATTTGATGAAACTCGGAAAGCTTTAAAACATCTTTAACATTACAAGACCAAGTCCAAGTGAATGTGACTAATTACTATTACATATGTAGGATAGGTACTTGATGTGCTTCTCTCTCTCTATGATTTTCATACCAAATACTAATGTGCATAATAGCATTCTGAAAGTCCAATTGCCAGTAGGACACATAGCTGAGAGCATGTAAAATCATATGTTTGTGTAGTTTTGAATACAGTCTGGAAAGGTTACATTGATGGGCAATATGTGTATACAATATGTCTTGATACCTTAGCAGTCCAATTCCCTTGTGTCATTTTTCCAGAAGTAGATAAAGTATGGGTGAAAATCTGTCCATCATCCGGTATCCAAGGTCCACATATTCCACCTTTTCCCTAATGTAATTTAACAGAAAATGTTTGCTTGATTAGAGCTTGATTAGAAAATAAATGGAAATAAATTTGAATGCTTATCTAAATTTTTTAAAATTGTAAACATTATGAATTGTAAAATGCACATCAGCATGTTTAAAAATTGCCTTGTTCACAACTGCTGGTAGACACAGCTTCCTTCAACAAATCGATTGAGACATTTGTTCAGGCGGTGGTTTAAAAAGAAACTGAACGGTACTGAAATTGGGATCTACCACCAAGCCTGGCATTGCCTGCCATTTTATCATTGACATGCTCTAATTTGCTTTAATCATAAGCAGCTCGCTGATGGCACGGCAGTGGTAGATTGACGGCCATTAGGCAGTGCAACCACTTTCAGTTTTTGAATAAAGCTGGGAGGTGTACATTTCTGTTAGTTTCCTGTTTCTAGATTGTTATTTTAGGAACAATAGGGTTTTGGTTCCAACATACAGTCTAGTTTAAAAACAAACCTTCATTATTATATCTATACATATCACACTGAAACCATATACAACTGCAAAATAGACAAAGCTGCACACCTCCAAACTATCAGAATATCTAACAAAATATATATTCAGTATATAAAGATTTGTCTTTCCTCACTTGCAGAAACTTGGAGATACAACTTAAGCATTTATAATCTTGTATATTGTATAGATATTGTTTTATCTTGAAATCAAACACACTAACGTTTATATTCTCCTATGTATGTCTTTTGTAGGTCATTTATTTTTGTGTATGTTATTTAAATGGAAAATGGTGAGGATGACTTCTCTATATTGATTGTTTCTATCTGTGACCCCACTTGGGACATTTTCTCACTAAAACAAACCCTGTTTTCTCAAAGCTGACCCATGTACCCTGGGAATCTGTTTTCTGATCATGAATATGTTTTGCAACTGTGCTGTCTATGTCTAATAGCAGACCTTTACAGGCTGCTTAGAGAGGTGAACAAGCACAAGGAAATTACAAGAAGCGGGAAATCGCAGGTGAACCAGTGGATAGAACATATTACACCATATCAAATCATATGGTAGGTAAAACAATCCCCATACATGTATTTTACCTGGGTGTTTAACTATATGCCTGGAGTACAGGTAAAAAATTCATGCAGCTTTCTATCTATTCATTTATCATTAAAACAAAACTTCAGGCATATATAATAAAACACAAAGTAACACACCACTAAAGGTTTTTATGAAATGCAAGCTGTGTAAGTACCTGAATCTGACCTCTGTAGAGCTCAACTCAGACTGGGGGAGGGAAAGAAGCACAAGAAGACAACTGATTGTGCTGCAATGCTCATGTGCCAACAAGAAACATGCTGATAAAAGCCAGTGAAAGCAACATGACAGAAAGATATGCTTGCTGGTGCTTCTCCTTTTGCTGTCCAGTCACAGGCTGGGTGAGGGCCAGAGCTTGTAATTTTATTTAATGGCAGCGGAAGTAATTTAAATTTTCTTGCTCTGCTAGACAGCGCTGTGCAAACACCATGACTAAATGGGCGGGGATAGAAATGCTTTGGTAAATTAAACTGTTATGTTATAATTATCTAATCTATGAATTTGTCTTTTTTGTCTGAGATCCTGAATTTAATTTTTTAAATGCAAGCAGTGTAATGACCTGAATGTATCTAGATATCAGCAAGAGCGCTCAGATTAGGTTAGAAAAGGACATGTATCTGATCAGATGAGCTGAATGCAAATGTTCTGGAATGAAACATGCTGATAGGATGCAGGAGTAGAATGAGCCAGGAGCTGAATTTATCATTCTCCTGCTGCTCCTTTACTGCCCAGTCAGCAAGCTAAGGGCAGGGTGGTGTTAGTATTGTATTTCTTATAACAAAGAAAGAGGTGTCATCCACCTGTATGTCATCTGTAATCTGAGAACATGGATAACAACACAAAACCTTTTAAGGGTTAAACAGATCAAACGGCAAAACAGATCATATATTGTAAAAAAATAAATAAATATATATATATATATATATGAGCAGCTTCAAGGAAACACATTGTTTTCATTGAGATTTCATTGAGATTGAGAATGTGCCAGTTTGGGTAAGCATTAAACATACAATCTGTGAATGTCATTTTATAATAAAAGCTCATCCTACCGATGTAACATAAAGAAGCACACCTTATATTTGCAAGTAACATTATAGGGTATAAATAAACTATTTATGTACCTCTGCACTTACAGCATAATGCTACACCAGGTGTTGGCCTATTTTTCCTAATGCACTCCATCATGCAGCAAGGCCTGTGTACTTACCATGAAGGAAAGGGGACAGGAATGGATGTTAGCATGATGGACACAGCAGTTCTCCCCATTTGCATCTTTCCAGTTGGCTGGACATTCTTGTTCTTCACAGAACCTTTTAGCAGACTCAGCATCTCTTAAACATACACATACAGAAATCATTCACATGATCACCTCAATATACTGTTCACTTTTAGCATTATTTGAATCCACATTTCTGCCTTAAAAATAAAGAAAATATTTCATTGAAACAAATAAAGCCTTCTGAGATTTCTTTTTCTTTGCATCAACATTATTTTAATCAAGACTGCATTACTAATAATAGTTATATTGATACTGCATTTATGGAAAATGATGTAATAAATAACATGCCTCAAAAAGCAAGCCAATGTTACATTTCCAGTCTATTGAGTTGCCAATAAATTGTAATATTTTAACTATTATTTTTATTGTACAATTTAACATTTGGTCTCTGACAATATGCTATAACTATTGATTTTTAAATAAAGTTCTCCCAGTGGACCTTTTAGTAATTTTAAAGGTCTGCATGAATAGATTCCTTTCATGTCACAATATACAACAGTATAATTTTTCATTTAAAAAAATCCAAGATTGATTAATAAAAGCAGTCCTTGAGCTCTAGGAAAATACATTTGATGGAATTTTCAATTTGCTGCAGGCAGGTATCATACAATGAAATATTGTAACTTTGTAAGTCACAAGGTGAGAGGCTGGAGTGGAGATTTATCTGTGTCAGCTGTGAACTGCACCAGGAATCATATGACTGTGTCATCCGTCAACCAGTATCTTAATCCCGGAGAAAGATGAGATCCTGGATAAAGCCTGAACAAAGATGGCCCCATCTTTCTTATGAGAAAAGTAGATGAAGATTTTGTCAGGGGAAGTACTATGGTCTCTGTGAGAGGTAATGTAATAACTGGAAGTGTTGCACTTATACATTACTTTGCATGCATACACTAACATAAAATCATATTTCTAATACTAAGTCCCCTTTAAATGCAGGTATTCAGTGTTGCTGTATTCATAACCAACCCTCTTTGGAGCACAAAATCAAATTAAATGCAGTTTGATAGCATATAGATGAATTTAATTTACTGTCTCTTTTGATCCTGGTGACGGCAACAAATGTTTTTTTAAACATATTGCTGCCAATATGGTGTTAGGTATTAGTAGGATAAATGGGGTTACACTATAATTTTATTACCTGATGCAAACATTTTCAATACAGGCATTCAAAAACTTTACTTTGTATGGTGATTTTGTAATTCATCTCATTTCCAGCAACAACTGATTTAAAAATGGGATAAACAGGCAGGTATGTGAAGAAGATTGGATTATGTAATATATAAAGCTGTTTGGTAGTTTTCACAAAGTAAGTTAAGGGGAAAAAAGCTGGCAGGGTTTTAACCATTAGTGAACCTATGCAACTATTACTTTGGCCTTTATTTCAAATTAATTGAATGTTTTGGTGTTTGAAATAAATTAAGGTTTAATTATTCCATGCATCAAAACCTTAGGCAAGGTCTTAAGTCAGTGGTGTACATTCAATTACCAATATCTATACCAAATAGGATTAGCCAACCACCTCTACAGCTCTTATAACCACTAACAGAATTATTACCATTGTAGTGAAAAAAAATAATAAGAATACCTAAGTGGTAGAATGCCCTTGGTTACTGCAAACTGATAAAATTCATCGGACGCTGAAACGGAGTAGATGACATCAAAGGGCTCTCCGCTGTATGTCCTCACTGGTGGTCTGTGCACCCAAGCCATTTCCAGACCTGGAGAATATATTACATAACATTTTATATACAGAGTATGGAGTTGCTCCCTGCATGCTCTATGCATTAAAGTTAATTGCAGGACAGTTATCACCCCATACCATGAGGTGCCTGAACAAGTACTTACATGGCAGGATCATGAAGTCTAACCTTTATGAAAGTGGTTTTAAGATTTTAAGATTTTTAAAAAAAGGAAACAACATTTGAAAAGTCAATAATATTTTACCATTTATATGATAATTAAATGGGCCTGGATCAACTTTTTTTCTTAGTGCACAAATATACCCTATATTTTAACGTTTTATTTGTCTGTTATATAAACCCATTTAGATGGTTGGTAGTTCTAGGATCCACAATACAACACTGGATTACTGGATTACTCAGCATATTTTAGAACTTTGTCACAACTATTGACTAAAATGAGGATATGTTTTTTGAGTTTTTTTTATTGTAGTGCAAGGTTTTGGTATGGGTAATGGCGATTCTGTAAAAAAGCAGATCTTCTATATTTAGTGCGTAATCTGAATGCCCAATAACAAAATTTGCAATTTATAATAAAAATTGTTCCTACCAATCCTGCCATAATGGTTCATGTTCCTGTTATAGGAGACAACACTACCCCTGTCTCCCAAATATGTTTCTGTGTTGTTACATTGTCATACAGACTGTTGGTGGAGAACACGGGTGGCCCTTTCAACACATATTGTGCAAATATGCATAGTCCACCATTATCACCATCAGGAGAAAAATCTGCAGCCATCACTGGAGTACATGTAAATGACTACAGAAGTAAGAAAAAGTTTAAGTCTAGGGTATAAAGTATAAAGCCCCCAGATTGTACTATATGCCCTGTCCTGATTATCAATATAGTGCCAGTGATCAGTGTAGCAATGCTTAGAAAAGGCTTAAAATGAACCTTGGAATATAACATAACAGGGAGGAAAACACATGGACAGTGTGTGACTTAAACTTTATAAGAAGAAAAACCAGCAAAATAATACACTGATTTTAGTAAATGTATAATAGGTATGGTATATGTCCATGGTTATTGGTCATTCGGTAAAAAAAGAACAAAGGCTTGGGTCATTTTCATTGCAACTAATAAGACAATCAATGTTATTCATTGCAGCATACCATACCCAGACTCACAGATTCCCAAATCTTGCAGCAATCTATACCATTTGGTGTCCCATGTATTTCCTACCTACTTCCCAACCCAGTTGTGGTAACCTGTTTCATTCATTCAATCAAATCAATTCAATCAATTCATTCAATTGTTTATGATAAACAGTGGTTTAGGAAATGTTTTCCATTTTTACATGTACTTTAATACAAATTACACATATAGAAACATTTCTTTCCCTCTGCCAAATCATTAAGAAAAGAAGAACTGGCAACACAAGCATATAAATGCAATACACAAAGAAAAAAGTTGACTTTAATTTGAAAGATCTAATTGCTAAAACATTTATTACCATGTGGAATGTCACAGTGCAGGAGTGGCCATATATGTTTGTCCAAATGATTGGTTTAAAATATACAATACAGTAAAAGCAATGTACATTGAGTGTGATCAGCATATCAAGTTCTGAATTCAAATCATGACAATATTGCAATAAACATTATCACAACTCAAAATCAAAAGTGGAAACAATCTATAATGTTTTCTGCCCATTATATTTAATATAATGATCTGTATTTGTAAAATGATCACATATGGTTGCAAAGGAAGTATCATAGAGTACATGTATGTCTTAACGTCCTCATAAAAAAACTGGTAGCAGGACAGATCAATAATAATGTTTTCGTTTTTTTAACTGAAGGTCTTTTTATCTTTTTAAATTAATATTGGATAAAACCACAAAGAATCAACATAATTTATATCAAGCTCAGTCATTTTAAACTACTTTATATGTTCTTTTATTATTATAGAAACATGGCATTCTACTGCTAAACTACTATTAATAATGTTGTCTAACCTCAGTAAAGTTCATGATTTTCTAAAACTTGATCAAAATATCTTTAGTAAGACTTGAAACAATTAAAATCAATCGAAACCTAAAAGAATGTTCACACGCAGTTACCAATTACTGTTTTCTTTCACATGTGCTATGGTGAAATCAATGGATCTATGGGATGTGGCTAAGGATTCCCTGTTTTGTATACACATGCCTAATGATATATTATTTGTCATTTGTATTGATTTTGTAATATATGAACTATATCAAATTAGTAACACCTAACACATAAGGATGTTATCTGTGCTTCAACTACTGTACCTGTGTATCCTTTACATAAATAAAAATAGGTTTAAAAAATAGTGCTCGCTTGTCTTTGTATTGATAGAAGAGCTCTATGGACAATATGATCAAATCTCATTTTGTATATTAAATCTTTTAATGTCATCCTAAATTTATTCACTATTTTGTTTTTTTTTGCTCTAGGAGGGTAATGATAGCATATAGAATACCAGACCTAAATATTAATTCACTTAATATTGAAAATGTATTTACTTACATTCCAACAGACTTCCTGAAAATGTGGGGTGCAAACATAACACGTTTATCTAACGGCAATTATTCCAAAGGCACTATTCAAAGAAGGTCAGATGTCAACTAACAATGTAAACCAAGACCTTCAAGCCCCAATTCCCATGGTAATTTCAGACCACAACTAAGCCACATTGCTGAAATAGTTCTTACTGTGAATCCTACTTTTGGGGTTTTGGGAATTTGTAATAGTGGAAGAGTGTAGAAGGTAAACAGAAGGAGAAATAAATGTATTAGAAAGGGATGAAAGATAGTAGATGCATTTTGTGTGTAGTTGACCAGAGACCAACAAGTATTACCAATAAACTCCTAATTAGATGTTCCTACCGATCCTGCGATAATAGTTCATGTTCCTGGTATAGGTGACAACACTGCCCCTGTCAGACCACAACTAAGCCACATTGCTGAAAAAGTTCTTACTGTGAGTAACCCACTTTTGGGGTTTTGGGAATTTGCAGTAGTGGAAAAAGGCAGAAGGTAAACAGAAAGAGAAAGAAATGTATTAAAAAGAGATTAAAAATAGTAGATGCATTTGGTTGACCAAAGAGTAACAAGGCTATATAAAAAAAGACCAAATCTGACATTCAGTCTATTCCTCTGGTGGCAAATCTTCCAGGTCCATGTTTTCTCTCTTTAGGGTTATAAACTATTACAGCGACCAGAACAGATAGTAAGTAGGCAGTTATAATAAGAGATAAAGTCCTAATAAATAATGACACTGCAGATTCATTACAGATAATGCTTATTTGTAATATGTACATATTGTAAAATTAGAATGAAATGCAAATTGTTTATTTTGCTTTTATTAGAGAGCAGATCATGTGCTCTGCCTAGATGTGCAGCATCAGCATCTCTACATCCAGCATGCTTTTTGCAGCCTTACCTCCACAATCTATCATATTTACTTCATCAGGTTTCTCCAGAGGCCAGCAGTCATACTCTGTGTTATCCAAGTCATGCCAGCCTTTAATTTCTTCCAATGTAAAGAACTAAAAACCAAAATAAATGATTCTAATAAATCAGAATAAAAATCTATACAAAATATGTTTCTCCAAACATTATTCACAAATTAAACATTTGCAGATATAGCAGACTTCAGGGTTCTCTTAGGTGCATTACTAGGATTTGTAGATGTAATTTGTGTTTTTACTGACATCAAGTTCTACAAAACTGGTACTTTCCACATTAAATGAGGTTTTTTGGGGTTGTATATCAGCGTAATGGTTGGCTCCTTAATGTGAACACTTGCAGGTGAACAGCAAAATTGGAAAGTTTGTGACATGACAAATTAAAAGGTCTAATGGGAACACATTTTACTTTTATGTACACATGTGCATATAAATATATATATATATATATATATATATATATATATGTAAATATTTGGAAACACTGAATACATTTTGTGTCAATTAACTGGATATTCCTGGATATAAAACATTTAAACATACATAGACACAGCAGGTATAGCACGGAAAACAAATATGTAGATATACCTACCATTAAACTCCCAATTAGATGCAACAGAAAAAGAAATGATTTGAAGCCTTTCATAGCAGAGCAGATTATTACATCCCAGATTCTAGATATTTACTTTGGAATCCTGGGGGAGCTCTTTGGTAATGATGCTGTGCCTGAGATACACAGCCAGATGTGATGCTGTTCTTGCTCTTGCTGCTCTAATTTCTCCCTTAGGACTGGCTATTGTAGGGTACAAAAAGAAAGTTGGATGTGCTCAGCTGTAAAATCAATTACATTCAAAGAAGTCTATTTTATTTTACCATTCAACGTGAGCGCCATCTAGTGGACATAAGCACAAATGCAAATGTTCATTGCAAGGAACCTGTCAGACTTTTTGTAGAGTAGCAGAGTTATAACTAGAACCACTGCTAAGTTTTTTTTTCAGTCTCTGATTGCAGAGGGGGGATTTCTTTTTTTATGACTAGATGTGAGAAGATCCCAAATCATCAGAGTAGGATGGTAATAAAACCATACTGAGCCTTTAACTCTTAACTACTGTATTAAATTAGCTTTTATGTTTGTATGTATACCCATTTGAGAACTTGCACATAACATTCTGTCTTACTGATTGCTTGCAACTGGATCAGTAAATTCTGGAAAGTAAATTTTCCAGGACACGGATAGAAAAAAGTTCCAATTCTACCCCACTCCATGCAAAATGAAAAAAAAAATGTTTCCAAAGGATGAATTACAAGAGATTTAAATTCTATCCTTGTTTTACAACCAGTACCAAATTATATTAGCTTACATTCTATTTTATTTCAGACTCTTGTATCACAAAAAAACAGTAGCACTCGCCCTCTTGATGAAGCCAGGTGAAATCTGTAAACATTGGTGTCACCACTATAAAGTGCATTATTAATAAATTGAATTATTTGACCAATCTTTAGGATCTCTGTAATACCAAGCCCTTGTGAATAGGGGGCTGCTGAATCAGTGAAGTGCATTGGCTTTTTATGATATAACAGAATAAATGCAATCTGTATTATATACTTTCTGCTTTTGGTGTTTTCCTCCTTGCACACCCAGACTTTCTTTCAGCCACCACTCCTGGGAGCGTCTGAGGAAAATAATTTCCTCTGATTTTCTTCAGATCTGAGTGGAAACACCAAGTGCAAAGGAGATTTGGTGTCCCATACCGGAATAACCTCTAACCTGTGTAACTACTAAATAAAGCACTGGCCTGGTACATACAACAGATGTCTACATTTTACTGCCTCCATATTTGTTATAGGACCACAACTAAACAAATCAGGAGTACAGATGACAATGACAGCCCTCAATCTTACTCAGTGATAAAATAATCAAGAAAGGCAGCTCCTACATTTCCCACATCCCAACCTGTTCTTTTATACACAAGTATTATTAGGTAATAAGATAGGTGAGACCACTGACCTTACATTAAGCATTAACTATTTTATTTTAACCAGTGCAAGACAAGAATATACAAATCTCGTCTTGTAGATTGTAAGCTCTTCAGGACAGGGTCCTCTCCTCCTCCTGTGTCACTCTTTGTATCATGTCATTTGCAATACCTATTTAATGTACAGTGCTGCGTAATATGTTGGCGCTATCCTGTTTAATAATAATGTGCTGTCCAAGATTCAAACCTGGGATCTAGTGCTGCAAAGGGCAGAAAACTTACCTCTAAGCCACCATGCTGCCTGTTATGACACAAGACTTTTTCCCAACTTCTGTGCCATGTTCCTATTTGCATCTTGTACAGTACTGCGTAATTTGTTGCTATG
Organism: Pyxicephalus adspersus; assembly: GCF_032062135.1. Lineage (NCBI taxonomy): Eukaryota > Metazoa > Chordata > Amphibia > Anura > Pyxicephalidae > Pyxicephalus > Pyxicephalus adspersus. The sequence goes on from NC_092860.1 coordinate 45,545,071, forward strand.
CGCTATAAAAATACTGTTTAATAATAATCATTTACTTTAAATTGGAATCTGTTACCTCTTAACAATTGTTGACTTTCACCAAACATTTTGTCCAAAATCTTCAGTAGTCCGCAAAGATAACTGGGAGAAATATAGTCTTCGCCATCTTGATTGACCAGGTTGGGGTGACTTAAACCAGTACTTACGCAAGTGTTGAGCTACACATGCACTGTTGTCATTGTCAATAATAAACAACTGGTAACAAGCAGGTGGAAATAATTCAAGGTTAGTTATATAATTATCTGCTAGAAAATTTTCACATTTAGTTTTAGTTTAGTTTTGCTTTACTATCCCTTGAATAAACATATAAGTTAAAAACGACATGTTGTGATGAAGTAATGGAAGAGAACAAACAGGAGTATTTTAATGAAATATATTTTTTTTACGTACAAAATGAGCAATATAAAAAACATAAATATAATAAAAAGAATATTTTCATCATTGCATTGTACCTAGATGTGATTCTCTTGTTATGTATTGTGATGCTCTTTGAATGTATCAGCATATAATAATTTTAGATTGTAAAAAAAGACATATATTGATACCGCTTTATCCTGTCGAAACAAAACAAAAAAATACATTAAAAAAAATGTAAATTTACATAACCTTAACTTTACACATATGGTGGGGAAAAAGGAAGTGCTGTTATTCAGTAACTTCTGCACACAAATATGGTTCAGAGCTGACTGCAAACTCATTATGAGTCAGCACTCTGTAAAATCTGAGACACAAGCAGAACAAAGGTTACAAATAATTGCACAGCCGCTGTTGTCACTTTCATAGTGAACTTCACTTTTCAGGGAATGTGTAATAATTAACAAGTCAATGTATTTTTTTACATTCACTTAGATGCCAATCCCTGATTTTCCTGATACTGAAAATATGTGTCTACAAAAGTTTGTGCTTGTAATGGTTTATAGTTTTCAATAAATAGTTCCTTTACTGCCTGTTAAACTCATTAATATTTTAACATGAAAACATTAACAGGGCATTTACAGTGCAGGAAAATATATTTTTTCCTGCTTTAGTAAGCAAACCATAATTGGGTATTTAGTGTTATACATTAGTTAGTGATAGTGACAAATATTAGCAATGAAATTAGGTTACCCCAGACTATACCAAGGCACCCTACATTAACAAATAGCCTTGCAAAAATCTATATAATCAGTGTTACCATAATTTTGTATAAGTGCATTTAAATATAACCATGTTATATTTTCTGCTGTTATGTTGTGCCACTATAATCTGCAATACTTTACAAAAGGGTTTCTCAAACTTTTTAAAAAAGGACCCAAGTAAGATCATTTTAAGTTATTGCAGCACTAGGAACTATTACCATAATGTCAGGAAAATGACACAAATACAAGCAACAATGATCTTTATGCACAGACAACTGACATGGACAGGCAGCAAGGAAACAGCACAATTGGGCAGTGGCTGGCAACCTATCGGGAAAGGTCTGTGATCCATACTTAAAGGAAAACTTTTCAGGACAATTAACTATTTACTATACAAAATACTATTTATCAATCCCCACTAATAGGTGAGTACAACAAAAACACATAGGTGCATATCAAGTTCATCAAATTGAACACTTGGAAATGCATCAAGACAGCCCAGCAGTGCATGATGTTACAAATTCTATGAAGGTTATTCGCCTTGTGAAAATAATGTGCCTGGCTGTCTCTGGTCTCATGAGTTTGTAAATTAGTAATTTTGTAAGTTTCCAAATTGTACCCTCTGCAATCTATGGTATAGTGCTATGTAATGTATTGGTGCTTTATAGATAAATGATAACATAACTCACTATAGGTTCTCTAACTCCATGCCTTTGTTTGAAAGGGAAATCCACCATTTAAAACAGGAATGGCTGCCATTATTGTCAGTTTCATTGAAAACTGTTAATTCATTGAGTGTTGTGCTAATGCTTTGACTCTAATATCAGAGACTAGGAATCCCAGCTTTTCTCCTTTCTTTATTTGTTACTTTGCAGAGACTGAAAGTACTGAAGCCAGGCACAGTCAGGAAACTAATAGTTTCAGAAGATGGACCAACAGTGGTAACATTTATAACGTGTGTACATTAGTAGTAGGGATGCAAGTGTGTAAGCAGCACTGTTCTGCTCTATGGAGAGGAGAGGGGGAGAACGACGGAACGGCACCCTGCTGCGCACTCTCCCCCTTTGCTTTTATTAAGATCGTTCGTCGTCCATCTTCCGTGGATCTGCCAGGACGGTCGTTCGGACGATGGACAACGGGTGCTGTACACATGCCAGATTCTCATCCAATATCTTCCCTGAGCCGATTATCAGAAGAGAACAATTGCCACTGTAAAGAGTTTTTAACTGTAAAAAGGATTTAATTTATTTGTGCACCTGATAGAACTTTGGTCAATAGCTTAATATATTTTGGGAGGTCACAGAGGTCCAGAATTGACCTACTTTCAGTAGGTCACAGACTTTGAACAAATGTGACATAAGATGTAGGTGATAAAGTCATTTTTTGGGAAATCCTTGTATATAGTATATTTTATGATTCCCTCTTATTTAAAATTCCACATCATTTCCCTGCTCATGTTCATTTTCTGAACTAAATTACATTCAAGGAAAATTCACAGATAAATGGCTACTTTTCTCTGAGGTCAACTTTTCCCCTGATACCCAAAACAGAGGAGATGATCCTTAGGCATCAGGAGTTGGGAAGGCCCATCAAAGGGTCATCCCTGAGTTATTGATCTTACTTACTGTTCAAGAGGATCTAGTAAATGTACATGTGTTTTTAGTTTTTACACCTAGTTTCTTAAGCTTAAAATACAAGACTACCACAAGCAAGTAATGCAATACAGTAGAAAACGTAATTTGATCGAAGAATGAAGCCTAAGATTTAAAAAAGGCAGTCACTTTGGAAGTGTATTCAAATAAACTTTCCCACAAGATAACTTGGCATCCTTCTCAAGAGCATGTGACACCTGCAACAATTTACTGTGATCATGAGTCAGGCGTATGATTGCTTGTTTCAAAAAACCTCATGATGTATTTATTTTTTGATTCTCTGTACCAAAATGTAATTAACAATTTTTCAAACCAGCTCCGAACCCCACATCCTGTTTTATCTCAACATTGTTCTTTTATAATTCTTTCATGATTTCCCTATAACACAATAAAACATTTTCACTTCTCCAACACCTATAAGTGTCTACCATTCAAAGGTGTCCTGACTCTCCAGATCATGACCCAATCTAGGATGCAGGCCAAGATTGTCTTACAAAATGGTACCCAAATTGGTATTGGCTATAGAGGTATTGGCTTGGTGTTCGGTTCCCAGGATGGGCACTAACAAAGAAACTGTGCAAGTTAGGTTGGAACATCCATGAAATTGTGTCAATCACCATCTCGCCTGACTCAAGCAAACGCAGGTACAGTATCTTTGTCCTAGCTTGTTTCTTTAGATTAAGTGGAAATTGTCCTGCATAAGTGGATGTGATCATCAACCTGAGATCTTGTGAAAACTCAGACTGTATGGGTGCATGACAAAGCAAGTTGAACCTCTTCCTTTTACCAGCCCAGCAATTAAACCTTTAAATATAATTTAATAGTATCAGACAAAAAAAGCAGTTGCATCAATATGAGCATATTATATAATTAAAAAACTATAAAGTTTTATATACTTATAAACTATAAAGTATACTTTCCTATTTGGGATAGGGGAACTCCAAAAGAGGATAGTGCATACCAAATAGAGGGATTTTTGAGGTACCAGATTAAGTAATATAATAAAACCATATTTTATTAACATTTCATTTTATAGTTGATTAAACTTTAGATAACCAATTCACACACAAAAATAAATAGTTCCATAAAACTAATAATTGGGCCTATAAAGGCACTAGACAGGTATCTTCTGCTATTACAATATAAGTACAAGATACTTAATAAAGAAAAAATGTGCTACTAGTACTGATAGGTACTTCATTAACCCACTCTCCAGGTTAGTGGGGTAAACAACAGATAGAGGGTATATTTAGAATGCTACGTGTTTTGCAGATCTGGTCTGCTTCTTCAGGAGTTTAATACTGACCCAATATTATAGTTGTATCATTGATGATGGTAGCAAAAGATTATATTATGCATCTTGGACTAGCAGGGGGACTGCTTGTGGTCATGCATTGAGTGTTAAGAAGCTCCATTCAGAAATGTAGACAAATGCCAGAATTTTTGTCCACTACATTTCCCCAAAAGTGATAGTAAACTCCTTCCAGACAGCAAAGATAAGTAAAAAATCTTTACTATCTGGAAGGAGTTTACTATATCTTTTGGGGAAATGTAGTAGACAAAAGTTTTGGCATTTGTTTTGTTTCCCCACATTATTAGAAATATAATATACAAAGCCCTACAAGATCCTCAGGATACCACAGGTGTATCCTCCTGAATGAGTTTATTATTTGCTTTGAAGTCTTGTACCATTTGATAGACATTACAATTGAGTTTCCTAACTAGGTACAATGGCGCCTGGCAGGTGAGGTGATTTTTTTCCCCTTGAAATATTAGGTAACATTGGGAACTCTTTCTGTCACTGGTGGTCCTCATCGTATACCCTGTAAAAAGGCTGTACATTTCTCTGTGATTCATTTAGAATGCCCAACCTTTTTTTATCTGTAGGCGCAGTTGACATTGAGATAAAACTCACGGGCCACAATGCAAACAAAGATTAAAGATGTTAAAAACTACAATAGTATTACAAGGCGACTTCTTTCTTTTCAGGAAATTCAACCAAAATTCCACCCACTTCTTTCTATAGTTACTTGCAAATTAGACATTATGCACAAATATACTGACTTACATACTGGGCCTTCTGATCCACGAACTACCTAAACCTAACAAACACCTAATGCTCAATATATAAACAGCAACCAGATGTATTTTTACAAAATATTGGAAGTCAGAGTGTCCGCCTAATAGGACAGCACTCATCAATGGTATAAAAGACATGCAACTGATAGAACACCTCACGGCGAGGTTACATGACAGGCTTGATAAACTTGATATATTTTGGGAGCCATGGTAAACCTATCTTCAAGCTCATCCAGGGACTTAGGACAGGTAACTACTTCAAAGTAACCCTCCTTTGTTTATGACTGGTGACATGTCAAGAGTTGACCCCTCCAAATGACCTTAGGCCCATTTTCCCCCCTTTCCCTTCAATCTCTCCCTCTTTAACACCCCTCTCTCTGTTGTTCATATGGGATCAACCTCACACTATGGACACTTGGGTTTGCATTTATCCTTTTTAAAGTTTTTTTTTTTGCTCTAGGATCGTTGTTGGCTAGATTTCTCATTTTTCCCTATGTATTATTCTTTGATTGGCATGTTTCTAGTTACTGTGTTATACCTACCTCTTCTTCACTAAAGCACAGACGCCTCTCTCCTGCGCATGCGGGCAGTTCTGACTCTAGGCGTGCCTCTGGCCAATCAGAAAATGGCCTCTTAACCATCCCTGGCTATTTAGCTAGCTCACACACTGCAGTTTTCCTGCAACCTGTCTCCATTGGTGCCGTGCCCTTAGTTGTGTTGAGCTAGTTTTTGTACACCTGTTGGCTAATTCAGTGTTTCCACTGTCCAGCTCCTGCATTAACCCCTCATTATCCAGTCTGTTGGTTCCTGTCTGTCTGTGGATGTTCCTGTGTCACCTATGCCTCCTGTTGCTTCCAGTGTCTCCTGTTTTCCCTGTGCCCACAGTGGCCCCTGTGTCACTGGTGTCTGTCTCTTAGATCCTTGGTAATTTACCCCTGGCGTGTGACCTTACCTCTCTTGCTTGCTGCCTGCCTTGACCCTGGCCTTCCTCGATTATCCTTCTGCTTTGTGATTTGGTACCGTGTTTTGCTCACCTTGGTATGCCCAAGGACCGCAACCTGGCACTAACCAGTGGCGCAACATCCTCACCATCAGGGGCTCTGGAGAAGGCCTGGTTACTGCTTAGACTCTGCTCCTTACCCCTTCTCACAGCTCACACCACCTTAGTGCAAGCTCTAGCACCCCCTAGTGGTCCTGGCTCTCCATGCGTGACATACCGTAACATACATGCACCAAAAAAAAGAAATGTCCAGATATGTATGACAGGGTAGCATGGTATGAAATCTATAGTTTTTCTTATTTTGTGATGATGCAGCAGCAATAAAATTTTAGGGGGAGTTAGCCACAAGAGTCCCCCACTGATCCTATATTTTATTATACTTACTGCTCCCCTTTCTTGAAAAATTGGGGTTCAAAGAACAGAAGTGGACATTTTTATGTGATGGTATGGTAGGAGTGATACATTTTAGTGGAGGGAGGGTAACCACAAGAGTCACCCTTTTATCCTACATTTCACTTTCTCTACTGTTAAAGGGAAATTGGAGTTCACAGAAGGTAAGTGGCCAGCTATGTGTGACAGGGTAGCATGGTATGACAGGTATAGTTTCTTGTGTGTCTTGGTATCTTGTGATGGCGCCATAGTAATGTAAGTTTAGGAGGTAATGGTTACATTTCCCTTTTCTTACAGAGAAATAGGGGTTCATAGAGAGTAAGGGGATAGCTGTGTGATGACAGGGCAGCATGATATGATGGGGATAACATCTTATTGGGGAAGGGGGGGGGGGCAAAAGGAGTTTCCTATCGGCTCCCACATTTCCAGTTGCCAATATCTTGCTGTTCCAGAGACATTGGGGTTCACAGGAGGTAAGTAGCCAGCTATGTGTAACAGGCACCCCACCAGCCACTCAGTCCCTCATACTGCAGCATCTGCATATTTGACTGCAGGCAGTATTGAGTGGTAAGGAAGAAGGGGTAACCACACAGCAACCTTACCACCAACCTGAATGCAGTCTTAAAGTTTTGTGAACGAGCAAGTATATATTTGGGGCACCACAGCACAGAGCCAATTGAGAGTACCTCAATGCTAATTGCCATGGAAGTGGCCCCCGGGGGTCCCTATCATGCAAAAGATGGACTTTTTCGCTTAGATATTACTGCTTGAAATTCCTGTCCCATTAGTGGGTCAGGATCATTTTCTAGCAAACTTTGGGATGCTTGAAGAGCGCCCCATTCGTGTTAAAAGATCATCTTGATCTTCTGTATTCCTGTATCAGTTGCTTTTTGCTTTTGTGTTTTACTCCTAGTTTCTATTGCATGAGTGTCTAGAGGGAAGATTTCAACATCATCTGATTTATGCATAGATTTCATCATCCACCAGCTTCATGCTTCCTTTTCATTTGGATGGGTCATTTTACCTTTTCCCACAGCTTCTCCCAAGCTTTTGGCTTGAAAGTTCATCGTTTTTTCATTTGATACACATTTCTATTAACTTTCTTAACCTCACTTCCCAGTTATTTTGCATCGGGGTTTTGTAATGCTTTTTGTAAAAAAGCTGTCAAGGACTTCCAAACTATATTTTTAAGACTATAATTTAGTGTTGATTTATAGAAAAATGATGGATTTGTTTTGTGTTTTTCTTGTTGAAAAACTACACACTTTTTATCTTATATATGTGACTTATGACTCTTATGTGCTCTTATAGACATAACCCCCACCCATCTCCATTCCCAGCAATTTAGGTGATACCATGTGCTGTGATACCTTGCAAAGTCTGCAAATGTATATTTCCACATGCCAAACATGAGCCTGATTTGTTTAAACAAGTCTCCCAAACTGCCAGCACAGCCCTTTCTGTGAGTTTCCCCTGACCTTTTTACAATGTGCCAGGTATCCTGGTAAGAAGAGTAATGACTCATTTGAACTCTTTCAGGCCCAGCAGAAGAATCCTTAGATCAGTCAGCCTAAAGTGAGACTAACCTATCTAACTTACCAATTTACCTGGAACCAACAACCACCTCAATCTGCATCCTAGGCAATAAATAAATTATCCTTCCACCACCTTACTAGTAATTTTTGATCATACTCTGCCACAATATATATATATATACAGGTAGTCCCTGACATACATACAAGATAGGGACTGTGGGTTTGTTCTTAAGTTGAATTTGTATGTAAGTCAGAACAGGTACATTTTTTTATTAAATGCAACTAGGACAGATGTTTGTCTCAATATATTATTAGTCAGTGTGTTGTCAGTTACTGTGTAAAATCTTCACTGTGAGTTAATCTTGGAGTCTAGACATTCATTAACTTCTGGAGCAAGCTGTGCTTTGGATATGCAAAAAGAAACAACTGCAGAGTTTGTCTTGATTATTAAAGAGTTACAAAATGTTACAGATCAGCTCAGCTCTTAAGATCACTCACAACCTGTGTCTAGCAAAAGATTTTTTCTGCAAGTCATGAAAACTGCCCCCTCCCCCCATCAAGCCTCTGTCCTGCACAGGAGCGAGCAGGGAAGCCCCGTTCATATCTAGGAGTCGTCCCTATGTCGGATGTCCTTTACCCGGGGACTACCAGTATATGGAACTCAAGCCACAGGACACACCTATTTGCATCATAGTTCCATCACAGGGTGCAGCCATCTTCCTTTTTTCTTCTACCCAGCAACAAAATTCTGCCATCTTGATTTGTTGTACCGTGGGGAAATTCATTCATCCTCAAGGTGACGCTGTGCATGTGGCAGCTCAGTTTTCTGACATTTCCCTGATGCGATCAGGCCGGTATATTGTATTATTGCAAAAGCACATTGCCTGTCTCTTTCTGGAATAACTGGAATAACTATTTTACAAAGTGGGACTTTTGCGCCACTTTAAATATTAGATCTCTGAAGCAATATTTGATTCTTGGTTTAGCAAAAACAGCCTAGAGCAGGGGTCTGCAACCTGCGGCTCCGGAGCCGCATTCGGCTCTTCAGCCTCCTTGTTGTGGCTCCCTTCGGCTGCCGCGGGGAGATCTCTGATGGGGGATCCCCTTCCTCCCAAGACACTGCGGAGGAGGGGGATTCCCTATCCGGTGTTCTAATGAAAAAAATCTACCAGTGAAATAAATCTACCACGGGGAGTGTACAAATGGGTGTGTACAATGACATCCCCCTCCTTTGAACCCCAATTCCTCTGGAATGGGGAGATGTACAAAACCAAAAATGTAGGTGCAAGTGGGGGACACCTGTGACTAACACCCCCCAAAATTTAATTGTTAGGCTATCATCAGAACATAAAGAACTCTGCCCATCAAAAAAATCCACCGTTACACATTGCTGGAGGCACCTGAACCCCAATTTCTCTGGAACAGGAAGGGGGTACAGGTGAACAAAATTGGAGGTGCAAGTGGGGGACACCTGTGGCTAACACCTCCTAAAAACTCCACCCATCAAAAAAACCCCTACCCTGTTACACATTGTTGGAGGCTTCTAGCACCTAAACCCCAATTTATCTGGAAATGGGGGTACAGGTGAAAAGAATTTGAGGTGCAAGTACGGGACACCTGTGGTTAACACCTCCTAAAAATTCATAAAAACTCTGCCTATCAAAAAAATCTACCCTGTTACACATTGCTGGAAGCATCTAGCATCTGAAGCCCAATTTCTCTGGAACGGGGGGGAGGCGGTACAGGTGACCAAAATAGAGGTGCAAGTGGGGGACACTTCTGGCTAACACCACCTACAATACTATCGCTAAGGCATTGTCAGAAAATAAAGAACTCTGCCCATCACAATAATCTACCCTGTTACACATTGCTGGAGGCTTCTAGCACCTGAACCCCAATTACTCAAGATTGGGGGGTACAGGTGAACAAAATTAAAGCTGCAAATGAGGAACACCTGTGGCTAACACCCCTTAAAATTTCATCGCTAAGGCATCGTCAGAACATAAAGAACTCTGCCCATCAAAAAAATCTACCCTGTTACATTAGAAGCCTCCAGTTTCTAATGTAACAGGATGATACATTAGAAGCTGGAGGCTTCTAGGGGCATAGTTCAGTGTTTAATTTATTTCAAAGTAGGCCTACACATGCACACTTGTTGTAACAGGTAAAATTAAAAAAATATTAAAACTTTTAAAAGTTTATAAACTGTGTTATGTTTTGCGGCTCCAGACTATTTTTCTTTAGTGGAAGAGGAGGCAAAGTGGCTCTTTTGATAGTAAAGGTTGCTGACCCCTGACCTAGAGCATTTGTAAACTAAAAACTTAGAAATCACATTAGATTGTCAACCATTAAAGGGACAGTTAGTGATGTAACCATGGATACTGTAAATCACTTCACTGTTATATATATATAAATACAAGATAAAATAAAAATAGTATTATTATTATTATTATTATTAATAATAATAATAATAATAATGATAATAAAAAGTTTATTACACTTTTTGTTTGTTTGTTTTTGGATGGATTTCTTTTACCTCCCCTTTCTGTTCCTCCATTCCACATTTTTGTCACTTTGTTTTGCTCATACCAGAGAACAGAGATGTAGAAGGGGAGGGGAGACAGTTGAGTGATGGCTGTATACTAGTGTATAAGTTTGAACACGCAGAAGCAAAGTCTCATGCCGAAGAGCACGGAATACATCTTACCTGCAAAAAGAAATTTGACTGTCAGGTAAATATTTTACTTTTACATTATAAAGCCTAAATTTCCACTAACATCTTAATTTTACATTATTTATTGGCAATGTGCAATTGTACAATCCTTTAGCAACTTATTATTTTTTTTTCTTTGTGTATGACATTACTAATGTGAATGTGTGTTTACTCTTTTTATAAAGTTTTATCAATTCACATAGACATGTAGTTGTGCAGGCTTTGAGTGACATGAACAATCAGCAGGTTTTATCTTACAGGTGCTTTTTTAAAATTAAAACCTAGAAAATGTTTTGGAAATATGTTTAACAATTAACCTGTCCCCTCATCCTGGTAATGTGTAGGATTATTTTATATCAGGTTGTACAGGTAGCTAGGACATTAAAAATGTATTTTCAACATCTGTGCTAAATTTATTGTAACATCTATAGAGTGCTCATCTACAAACATCACACTGCACGATTGGCTTGGTATTACTAGTTGACCTGATTTATGAGAATAAGCCATACTGCATTTTAAAAATTAACCTCTAGTGCCCGGGGATTGCAGTGGAACTGCAGATGAACTCTCAATGGAATGAGGAGGTTTTAAATGGGGAAACTTGTCCCCATTTAACCTCTAGTGGTGGGGATCATAATCTTTTTTTTTTTTAATTCGATGTTTGGAACTTGTTTGGTGAATTTACACCAGCCGTTCTCGCTTACAATTTCGGTAAGCGAGAATGGCCGAATTCGCAGAGAGATCGAGTTTTAATGTCAATATTGATTCTTTTGCAACACGTAGATTTATATAGGATAAATCAATGTTTTTTTCATATTGGAAAGGTAGTGACATTTATTAATTGGCTTGCCTAATAAAATTCAAATCAGGCACTGCATCACATATAGACAAATCCCCTGTAGAGTAATTCAGAGAACTTCATGAAAGTATATCTAAACCCAAGAACATAAACTACTCTGTTGCAGCCTGTTAGTTCTTGGATATATTGCATTTGCAAGTTTCTGGCAGTAATTATTTGCATTTATTGAACAAACATAGCAAAAAGTTCCATGGTATAATTAACAGACCAAAAGGGCACAATTTAGATGGGATCATTGGTAGATTTTACATGCAGAATATGTCTGCATTCAAATATAACCAGGACAAAAAGTGTGTTTAAATCATGTAAATAACCAGTTTATTCTGCGCTTGTCAGGTCAGTTTCTTTATCTATTTTCAGTTAGGTTTCAGATTACTGGAAGTTCTTGTTTTGTTGTTTAATTAGCATTATACAAATACCCACATGTCATGTAAATATTTCGTACTTTTCTAGCTTGTGTTGATTTTTAACTGCAGCTATTTTAGCACTAAACTGCATGGACTATAAAACAATCTTTCACTACTAGGTGATTTAAAGCAGGGATCCCCAATCTCAAGAGCACGGAGACCAGCGGTGGTCCACGGCTCGGGCCGGTGCCCACTCCCCCCAGCCAGAGCAACGCACCATGTCTCCCATACCGAACGCCGAATCAGGGTGGTGGGCGGTTATTGGCATTATGGTGTCACCCAGGGGGAAGCTTCTTCCCCCCCTTTGAGTGACACAGGTCATGAGCCATACAGGGTCCGTAGATACAGTGGTCTGCAGGCTGGAAAAGGTTGGGGACCACTGATTTGAAGGATCGTTCTAGAGCAGTGATGTGTTTGTAATGTGGGAGGCAATTTTCCCACTGACCACCACACTAATGTTCTGTGAGCTGTGGATTTAGTAGTTTTAAAAGGGGTTCCCTAAGACCTGAAAGTTATTTCAAGAGGTTGTTATAAAAACCTATGTTAAAAAGGTGGAGAAACACTTCTTTAATATTGCAATCTGCTAATGGTATAGGGTGCAACCTCTCCAACAAAAGTGACAGTTGCATGGGTAAACCATAAGGCTAGATTTGCATGGGCCTTTGCCAACCAAGATAATTTGACGGGAAGGGAAGGATGGGAAGGATTTGCTGAAGAATTCCTAATTCTAAATAGGCACTTTGAGAAGCTGCATGAAGCATCTCAACAAATGCACCACAATCAAATGTTCCACTATTTTAATGATAACAGCTGTGAAGCTGCTGAGGACTAGCTAACCTTGGTGAACCACAGTGGTACTGATGGTAAAAACCACCAATTTGATCTTAGCTTAACACTGGCTGGGGGTGCTTACAACAGTTATTGTAACTTTTTTATACAGGTAGTCCCCGGGTTAAGGACATCTGACATACGGATGCCTTCTAGATATGAAGGGGGCTTCCCTGCTCGCTTGTGTGCAGAACGGAGACTTGAAGGGGGCAGTTTGCATGATTTGCAGAAGAAATCTTTTGCAAAACACAGCTGAGGTTGTGGGTGATCTTAAGGACTGAGCTCTTCTGCAGCCTCTTGTAACTCTTTAATGACCAAGACAAACTGCAGTTTTTTGCAAAGCAAAGCACAGCTTGCTCCAGAAGTTAATAATTGTCTAGGCTCCATAAAGATTTTTTTTTTTGCTTTGTTTCTGATTAACTTACAGTGAGGATTTTACACAGTAACTGACACCTCACTGCCCATATTAAAATAATGTACCTGTTCCGACATACATACAAATTCAACCTAAGAACAAACCTACAGTCCCTATCTCATATGAAACCTGGGGACTACCTGTAAATTGTTTAAGCCTTTTCTTTAAACGAAAAAAATCATGCTGTTATTGCTTTAAAAATGTCAGCTTTTTAGGAGGCTTGTTTTTTTTGGAGTTTCTCTTTAGTCCAGTTATATGTAAAGAATTGAGGTGTTACCTGCCTATGGGCGTACAGTGTTTCACCTGTAATCGCCTGGGAATGCCACTTCTCTTTCTGAGTTACAGTTTGAGGTGTACTTAAAAGGACTGTTGGGAACCACCTATAAGGGGAACACCCTGTCTAGTGAAGTTGAACATTTAGTTCCAAGGTTTGTAACTATTAAACTTTGTACCTGGTGAAGAAATACAGAGTAAAGAAATCTTGTCTGGACATTTCCATTATTTTAGCACTGGTGCAATATGCATAAATCACAACTGTCGCTGGTTTGGATCTTTCAAATTCTGCTTCCTGAAAAAATTTGCCTGAAAAAAGTAAAATGGCTGATGGAAAGGGATACTTGGGTTCAATGTGATGGAGTGGGACTTCATGTGTGCTGTAGACTGGTATTGCCCACTCAGGGAAATCCTTGGGTCACAGATCAGCTAGGGGACAGTGTACTTTATCCCCCTGTGCTATAAAAAGGCCCAAATTGGGATCCAAGTTATTCGTATAATTCTATGTACATAGAAAATCATTACTGTTATGTACATTGCCTCTGTTGAACATAATAGTTTGGGTCTAACCATCTCTGATATCCCCTGATGAAGCCAATGTCGGCAAAACGCATCGGGATTGAGACTCGTTGTATAACCTGGAAAATATCTAACAAAACTGTGTGTATAAGATAATAGTGTTTGAGTTGACCGTATTCAGCTGTTTTAACTATATTATATGTATTGTAATTTTACACAAACTGATTAGGTTCTAGATATTATTATATATGGATAAATGAAAAATAAGGTTCATTATTTTATCAGTCAAACTTAGTGCCTTCAATAGCCTCTCTCTTCCTTCTTTGCAGTCTCTCACCCCCCCCCCCCTTGCAATTGCTATATTAACCTTGGAGAAGCAATTTTTGCTGTCTATAGATCTGGAAATGGTTAACTGGCCATTCCCAAATAATCTAAAGTTGATCATTCTACAGTAAGAACATTTAGGATATTTGACAATCTTCTCAGGAGTGGATGTCCCAGTACATTCCCCTCAAGGTTGGACCATACAAAGTCCAATGAAAAAACAAAAAAGGGTCAGTAAGCAAAGTGAATGTAAAAGTTAATGACAGTACAATTAGAAATATCTGAACAAGTGTGGCCTATTTTGAAGAGTAACTAGGAGAAAGCCTCTAAAAGGAACATGGCCGTACAGCTTAGCTTTGCAAACTTGCATCTGATTAAATCACAGTACATCTGACAAGCATAGTTGTGGAGGGGTGATGATTTGGGCTTGTCTTGTAGCCACAGGACCTAGGCAACTGTCCACCACAGACTCCATGGACTCCACCATGATTTCCACTGTATACCAAGATATTCTAGGGTCAGATGTGAGACCATCTGAGCTACAAGTAAAGCATAGCCGAAATCAGGTAAAGTAACAAAACAATGATCCCAAACACACCAGAAAATCTGGAATAGCTAGAAATAAATCATGGTGTTGCAAAGGCCCAGGCGAAGTCCAAACCTCAACCCAATCAAAATGCTGTGGTGGAACCTTAAGAGAACGATGCACAAAATAACACCTACAAACCTCAATGAAGTGAAGCAATGTTGCACAGAAGAGTTCTCCACAACAATGTGAAAGACTGATAAAATCATACAGAAAATGCTTACTTGGAAGTATTGCTTTATGTTGGTTATTGCCTGTGGTTCTACAAGTTATTGAATTGTTGGGTGTGCTTAGTTTTTGTAAACAAAAAACAACATGGTAGAATCTGTTATGTGTTACTTTACACCTTATGGTAAATACTTTTAGAACCTGCTAAGGACCAGATGTTTTTTTTTATTATGTCCTGATTTGTAAAACCCTAGAATTTATCTCATGACGGTATTTACTCAAAATAATCTAATCTTTTTTTTTTTTTTTTTAAATAACTTTTCATGTTTTCTAGATTTATTACTTGAAAATTGGTATACTCCCACGATTTGTGTACCTCTTATGAAATCCTAGTTTTTCTTTTGTCCTAGATTATCTTTTGTCAACATTTGTAGCCTTTTTTTCTAAACAGAAAATTTCTTTCCAAAAATTTCTTTTGACTATACCTCATCTGAGGATCTTAGTTCCAAGAAAATTTCCCCACTCAGTTTATGTCATATCTTTACGGTCTCTTCCCCAAAAATTCTTTACCAGATTTTCCCTCTTATAGGTAGCACTGGGAACAAGAACTTAGTAGAATTCCATCATTGAAGACTGAGAGAAAACCCAACCCACAAATTGTTCGTAACCTTTAAAGTCAATGAAATGATTGGAAAATTTATGTTTTGGCAACACTGATCTGTAGAACTGTGAAGAGGTCTCTCAGGTTTGCCCACATAGAAAGCTTTACAGATACATTGAATAATGTGTTTAACCCAAATGTTTGAAAAGTCTGCAATGTGTGGCCAAAAATGGGTAAATATGTACTTTCTAGAATTTTGAATGGAAGTTAGTAATAGATGGTAAATATATGACATGAGGCTTCAATGTCCAATCAATTAATTTCCAAGCTTTTTCGGTTAATCTGTAACTGGTAATCACATTGCCAGCCTACTTGTACATTCAATAAAACTGCTTAGCAGCATAACAACTATGTTACTATGTTATTTGCCATTAAAAGTAGTTTTGGCCTGTGTAAACATTTTAGATTGTAATTGACATATATTTTAGCTTGAAATATATAAATATATTGGTAATTAAAATGTAATATTTTAATTGACAATCATAGGCAGTACAAAAAGTATAGCTAACAGTGCTACAACAATTTATGTACTATTGGAATGATTGGAATGTTGTAACATTGTAACTACAGTGTAGTAAACTTTGTTCCCACAGTTTTATCATATTCGTCATACATTTATCAGTATAACTAAAAATCCTTTTCTTCTTTATATTTTAATACAGTGAGTAAAGATGGTTTTGTCAAAATCCTGGACTATGGTAAGACATTTTGAGGGTGCTCCGAAACTGGCAGACTTTAAATTGATTGAAAATGAGTTGCCACCACTTAAGGATGGAGGTAAGTGATGAACCGTCTTGTTAAAAACAAGTCCTAAAGCAAACCTAATCAATTACAGTTTAACCTAAATTGCACTTGCAGGAATTTTTATATCATCCTTTCTTCTTTCTAGAATAGCCTAGGATCACAGAAAATGGATTATGCATATAGTGAGTAGTGTTGGTCGAATAGCTCACTATTCGATTCGGCAGCTATTGGCTCGAATATAGCAAAAAAATTCGGGTGGTCGAACATCGAATTCGAACACCATTAAAGTCAATGGGAGAAAAATTTGGGTTTGTTTCAGCACTGTGTAGAGCTTCTACAGCCTCCAAACAGATGTAAAAAGATACATTATAAAAGGATACATAAAAAGATACAATATAAAAAGATACATAACACTGTTACATACCCCTGTACTTCACATGAAGATTAACGAGCACCTGTCACATCAATATTAGGCTAAAGCTAGGTACACACTTCCAATAATTATTGTTAGAAAATGAACGATTACGACCGATCAACGATTATGCACGATTATACTTGAACAATCATACTGTGCACAATTCTGTACATGCTGTAACAATATGATTGTTCATATATAATCCAGCAACAGTGTCCACACGCTAGATACAATCGTTTAGACGATGCAGGGAGGGACATGTAAAGGAGAAAGTGTACCACAGAAACATGCACAATCACTGAACGACACGATACTGTACACACGATAGATAGTGAAAGATCGTCGGCCAATCAGATCCACCGTGGCAGTCGTTCATTTCCAACGACAATCCTCGTTCGTCGGCGTCCTTGGTCACTTTTTTTGGCCAATCGGTTGTTCATCGGTCGTTTCTAACGATAATTATTCGACGTGTGTATGCAGCTTTAGTCTACACGGACTGCATTCCCATGGGCTAATCTACACCAGGACGTTTCCTTCAGGCACGTTTTTAAGCGTTATCTTAAACGTTGCTTGCAACATTTAAAAAATTAAAGCGCTGGATAAACGCAGGAAAACGCTTCCATTGAACTCAATGGAGGCTTTTTCAAGCGTTTTTAAGCTTTTATGAAAGCTTCCATTAAAAATAATGGGGGCTTTCATAAACAATTTTAGCAGGACTTTGGAATCTGGAAGCCCCCTTTAATAAGGAGACTCCCAGATCTCCACCGCCCCACCCTGGGGAATGAATACAGGGGTACATAAATCCCCTTACTCATTCCCTAAAAGGGTTAAAATATAGGTAAAAAATAGGACAAGGCTTAATTTAAAATTATTTTATTAATGTGTGTGTTTGTGTAATTTAACTTAAAAATTTAAAACGCTTGATAAACGCGGGAAAACGCTTCCACTGAACTCAATGGAGGCTTTTTCAAGCGTTTTTAAGCTTTTATGAAAGCTTCCATTAAAAATAATGGGGGCTTTCATAAACATTTTTAGCAGGACTTTGGAATCTGGAAGCCCCCTTTAATAAGGAGACTCCCAGATAAAGTTCCAACGGTCCAGGAATCCCACAATGACATTATGATTCATAATGTCATTGTCGGATAACCTGTGAAAAATAAAAAAGAACAAGTTTAAAATAAATTTTTTTTTTCCTCCCGAATTTTTGCTGTCGAATGCAGCAAAATTCGGGTCGGGTCTACCCGAATTCGAACAGCCACATTCGGGTCGAATATAGGGACAACCCGAATTCGAACATCAACACTAATAGTGAGTAAGACACTAAGCTGTGAGCTCTGAACCTTCCTATCGTACCTTTTGCTTCCTGTTAAAAAAAAATAAAAAAAGTTAACATACAAGCACAATCTTACTGACATCAATAACTGATAATGACAATGGGTTATTTTTTTAAATAGAATGTTAAAAAATTATAAATTACATATAAAGGGGAAAATAACAATTTAACTTGAACTTTATAGCAGATATTATTAATAAGGAAACCGATTTTACAGTAAATGCTGGCAAAAGCTGATAAGAAGAAAGGCTAAGCTGAGACAAAATGCAGTGCTCTCACCATGGGATTATGGCAGCATTATTGTCATGTTGCTTCTTCTCTGTCTCCTATCTTTTGTCCCTTCCCTAGTCCCTGCATATGGATCCCAGACTATTATTTAATGTTAGATTGAAGAAGCACCAACAGCTTTCATCAGGAAGTCCCCTCTGCATCGCATCATTGAAACAGCTAGACTATATGATGGGGAAGCCTGGTGCCAGTGGTGTCTAGTTGAGGAACCTATTGGCTCCAGTTTCAGTGTCTCCCCACTGTTTCCCACTTTACTCTAGAACTTGTTCCGAAGTTGTCCTTCCCCCAAGTCATACTCAGATCATCCTACACAGAGGATACTTATCTATGACATAATTATACTAGCTTTCTTTAACATCCAAAATGTCTTCTTCTGGGACCACTGTCCGTGGCTTCTTCCACTGGGCCTGTTGTGCATGTACAGAAAAAGGGGTAACAGCACCTTGTGTTTATACAGCCAGTTTTTCTTCTTGGACCACCAGCAGTGACAGGTTCCAATAGGCCTTTTGTGCAGATAGAAATGTAATGTGGCTAGTTCCCAAAGGTTATGAAGAGTAGCTGGATTGATAAGTATCTTTTGTTGGAAGCCCCATAACTGTTTGCCTCTCATTTTCCAGACAGTGTGACTATTCTGAGGAAGAAATGCCCACGGTCAGTAACCCTTCGATCCTCCTTTAGGCCAGCTAGGAAACAACTTGTTACTAGGGCAATTACTTCTTCATCATGTTTACCTACTGCAGATTATCCATTTGCAAAAATCTCCTAGTAATATCCTTGGCAGTCAAGAAAGCAGTGAAGTAGGAAGGTCCTTTTACTCTACCGGTAGTTTCATGAAAACTTTGCAGTGCTACTTCAGCTCCCTTGTCAGTGGTGAATTCTGGGAAGGGTTAGACGGGTGATTTGTCGTTATTAACTTCATTATGATTTTATTGGCTAGATTACAAGAGGTACCACAATTTCAAATACTGCTAATTGTTTGTGAGTTGCCATTCTTCTGCTGTCAAGAAGAAAATTTGGAGTTGTGAATTTGTTGATTTTTTGTTGTCTTTGCTGCCATCTTCCAAGGAGCTTTTGGCTAGACAAGAAAAACGTAAGGTGGGTGGATAATACCAGGTGCTGCCCTATAGTTAAATCATTTAAAATTGCCTTCAGGTGTTCTGTGTTTATTCTGGTGTGTTGCTTGAGAAATTCATATAAACACTAGTGGAGTTTCAGTGTTATGTCAAAGATATGATTTGTGACAGTTTATATGATGGGTTATATATGATGGAAATATTGATGGGTATTGATGGGTTTATTTGAAAGGAACAAAGAAAGATAAAATTTAGGTAAACTTAAACACTAGAACACTTATTTATATAAGGTCAAATAGATATAACAATGCAAAAA
This sequence comes from Pyxicephalus adspersus, assembly GCF_032062135.1. Lineage (NCBI taxonomy): Eukaryota > Metazoa > Chordata > Amphibia > Anura > Pyxicephalidae > Pyxicephalus > Pyxicephalus adspersus. Next base: position 45,564,806 of record NC_092860.1, read on the forward strand.
AAAAACGAATTAGACATAGTAAAAAATTCTTGGAAATCAGTTGCAATTCGAAAAAAGTCCCATTTGTACAAATCTAACGACTTTAAGATAATCACAGACACATTTTATAGCAAGACTGATGATAAGGGGTTGACAAGATGTGAGACAAAGGGCCTAATTTATTAAATATCTCAAAGACTGGAGAGGATGCACTTCCATCAGTGAAGCTGGAAAGATTCTGGTCCAGAAATGAAAACATTTGCTAGCAAATGATTTTGAAGAAATCCATGAGGATTAAAAAATATTGGCCTCTGGCTGAGTCTTTTGCTCCCACAAAGGAATTGTTTAGGAATTGGATTCAATACGAAATGGCTGTATTGAGTCCAAAACAAGGAAATATTTATATATAAAATATATATATATATATATATATATATATATATATATATATATATATATATAATTATGTTATACAAGCTACTGTACAATAATATTACATGTTTAACTAATTTTATTTTTTTACAGATTTTTATGTATTGTTATTTAAAGTTTATTATTAAATGTATTAAATATTGAACATAGTGAGTTAAACTTAAGAATTATAGGCCTACAATGAATAATACATTTCCATGTGTTGGCTTTGGGTCACATGGTGAGAGTCTCTGCCAGTCTCTGTCTTTTATTTTGTCTCCATATTTTTTTACACTTCTATAAACACTTCATTATGATTTGTAATATGCTGGAGTGTTAGATACCTGGCATACCAGGAACTATTTTAGGACAATTACCAAGACACTCTACTCTGTGAGTATTGAAAGATAATTTGAACTTGTGGTGACTAAACTTCCTGGTTTTAATCCACTTTTTTCAACTTTAAAATGTTAAAAACTAGCACATCATGGATGCATTTATTCACATCAATTGTATATTCATCACTGTAGTTTTCTGGGTTTCCTTTTAAGGTAAAAGTAGGTATCTTGGTTTATATTTAGATCATTTTATTTGACTATATATTGTAATTGAGTAAAAATTCTCAATTATTTTAGTATATCAGACAGATTAATTTGTTTATTTTATAAAAATAACCAAATTAACCAAATAACCAAAATAATCAAAAATACAAAACCTAACATTTTTTTATCGACAAATAATTAATAATATTTATCCATGATTTAAACATTTTGCCCATATCTTGGTATCTTCCTGTATGTTACCCAACACAATATGAAACCTGTGGGCTGGTATCTTCTACAATCTGTATAATACTTTGGTATTTGTCATTGGACATTACCTGTTTTTTTATCTGTAACTAAAGAAATAATTATATTTTACTATTCTTTTAGAGCTTTTACTGGAATCAGAATTTTGGAGTGTAGATCCATACATGAGGTAATTTTAGAAAATTTAGTAGTA
>NC_092860.1:45566344-45570813 GCF_032062135.1 Pyxicephalus adspersus
ATATATATATATATATATTTATATATATGTGTGTGTGTGTGTGTGTGTGTACACACTTTTACAGTATATATTGTTTGTGCACTTGTATTATGAAACACTGATATCAGATATCTTTTAGGCCATACAGTAAAGAAGAATTAAAGGATGGAGATGTTATGATGGGAACTCAGGTTGCTAGGTAATATATAAATATATATATATATTTTTTTGTGCAAACAAATTATATTTATATAGCAAGGCCACATAAAAGGCCATAAAGCAACTGGTGCATTACTGTCTGTTTCATATTAGAAATATTGCTTTTTTCTGTGTAATTGTAAATGAAAACTATAGCCGTATTACCTATTGAAGGTGTCAATAGGCTTGGAAGGTGAATATTCCCCTTTTGTGGTTGACCTTATTAAAAATCAACAGGGTGCACCCTATTGTTGAGTGAGCCTTCAGTTGTGGCAGTAAATGTTTGATACTAACAGTCCCAAAGAAGAAGAGCTACAGGTATTTTCCAAAGTGACTAAATATTTACACTAGAATGGCAATTCCAGTCCAAAATTTTAGCAAAGCCAATAGCCTGATAATAGAGTTGGATATCAGGGAAACCCATCCCTCTTAGTGTCTTGGGTTTGATTACCATCAAGTAGCATATTCCCAAGGGACACCCTTGCCAGAGAAAACTAGACAATAGGGATTGCTATCAGTATACAGGGTTCCCAGTTCCAGCCCTGTATACCGATAGCAATGCTACACAGCTAGGTCAGATTGTAGTAAGCAAATAGCTGGCAGTGTTTGACTGTAGCCAACATCCAAAAACCAACAAAACCAACCCTCCAGATACCCCATGGACACCCTAGATATGGGCCTGGGTCTGACCTTGGTTTAACTACCAAAAATGATACTTTGCACTAAACCTATAATCCAACTTCTCATTGATTGTATTTTATTGTTCTGAAAAGGATATAAAAAGGTAATATTGTGGCACAATAAATAGTGGGTTTATTTATTAATTTGTCGCATTGTAATTCTTCATGACCTACATAACTAGAGATGTGGCTAAGGCATGTTCTTTACCTATATAATGTATGCTGAAAGGTGTCCCTCTTTGTCATCCCAGTACTTTGGGAGGTATACATGAGTTGTGAGACTACACTGTATGAGATGAGAAAAATTCTGTCAGGTTAGTATACCTTTAAGGAACACAAATTATTTTTGTCCCCTTGCTTTAAATCTATTTACATTATGTTTTTGAGATGTTTATTCCAAAATTCTGAAACTGCGATTTTTTTTGTTGTGTTTCTTTACTCAGGGTTATGGAAAGTAAGAATCCTGCCTTCTCAGTTGGTGACTATTATGTTGCACGTGCAGGCTGGACAACACACTTCATATCAGATGGTAAAGAACTTCGTGCCTTACCATCCAACTGGCCTGAGTCACTGCCTCGCTCATTGGCCCTTGGAGCTGTTGGAATGCCTGGGTAAACTACTATTATTATTTTTAACCTATTAACTTATAAATCTCTAACATTTTATGCAGCACTTTACAAAACCCATAGTCCAATCACAAACTGTCTGTCAGAGGCATTCACATTCTAATGTCTCTTCCCTTGTAATACTGCATAAGGGCCTGTTTTAATGAAGCTCTCCAAGACTGGAGAAGACTATCATGGAATACCCTGTTTGATCCAGCAAACCTGGAATGGATCTGGTCTGACCTAAACAACTAATAGCAAATGATTTTAAGAAATCTATTCCATATTCACTTGTATGTAAATTTCATTCAAATTCCACAGACTTGAAATAAAGCCAATCAAACACTATACTTGCAGAGTTTAATTGACTCAGTTTCAAGTCAGTGCATTAAATTGGTATGGTATTTGCATAAATGTTTAATATCAAACCTTAATTCCAAACCCTCACAAATAATATTTAATAAACCTAAAGTAAACAAAACAGAGGCGTTTTTAGCATAAGCTTGAGCAACATGGTATCTCGGTGGCTAGCACCTATGGAATTTGTAAAGCACTGATTAATAGGTCAGTACTTTATACAGTAAACACAAAATATTAATACACTTTTTATCTGTCTATTTTTGTTGTACAGTGTCACAGCATATATTGGTCTCAAGCAAATATGTGACCCAAAACCAGGTGAAGTGCTTCTTGTCAATTCAGCAGCTGGTGCTGTGGGCACCATTGTTGGGCAAATTGCTAAGATAAAGGTAAATTACCTAATACAATAATAACGGGGTTATGATATTGCTCTCACTTTGTATAGTGCTTGACTGGAACTAAAAATCAGTGTTGACATAAACCAGATCACATTTCAGTTAAGACATACACTGTTTAGTCCTGACTAATTATTCCTGTTTCAGTTAATAAAATATGCAAGACTGTACTGAACAATACTACTTTAACCCCCCTGGCGTTCTAATTCTGTCTGTATTTTCAGGCAAAAAGCGAACATTTTTTTGCATGGAAATTTATTTTACATTGTAGGCCTGAAATTCTTAGGCATAACTCACCCAAATATGTCCAATATTTAATACATTTAATAATAAACTTTAAATTAAAAAAGAAATCTGGAGTATTGTCATGCTATGGAAGCTTGAGCAAGTCATCTCCCGGAGCTCTGTGCCTCCAACAGCATTCTGCAGTCTGGTAACCCTGCTACAACCTGTTTTTTCCACCCACCGTCACATGTCTAACTAGCGGAAGCCCTGCTCCTCTAAACCCCAGAAAAGCCGCACTCTGCAGAGGTTTCTCGTGCCTACTGCTGAATCCCCTGAGGCGGCTTTTGGATCCAAGATGGCGCCCGACCGCGCCATAGCACATGTGGGAACTGCAAATGAAGAAGACTCACCTGGCACAGCGGGGATTTCTCCCGGTCACAGTTACAGTCCAGATCCATGCCCTGTCACTACTATGCTCTTACCTCCTCCTGATGCATCAGCCACGGGGTCCCAAGTAAGTGCTCACTCTTCTCAGTATCTGGAGGCCAGGGTGAGTCAGCTTCCCTCCAGAGAAGAACTAGCTGGGGTGGTCAATGCATTGGTTGTACGCATTGAGAATTCTCTAAAGGGTGAAATAGAGAAGCTGCGACAGCAACTTTCCACGGTTGGTGGCAGCTCTAGAAAATGGCATTAGATTCCACCACTGCCACTATGAAATCACAGCTCACCTCTCTATATCTGCACACTGAGGACAATGAAAATAGGAATCGCAGGAATAACATCACGATTCGGGGCATCCCAGAAGCCACTGCCAATACTGATCAGAGGGCAACTGTTACAGCTATATTTAATGGTTTTTTGACCACCCACCTACATATATATCGCCCACCTACATCTACTCCAGAGCTGGACAGAGTGCACCGAGTGAATGGGCCACGCAGTGCTAATTCGTCTTTGCCAAGGGATGTACTATGTTGAGTTCATTTCTACAATATAAAAGAGGAAATAATGCGCCAAGCATGACCTAATGGTTCTATGGACTTTGATGGAGCACATGTACAACTTTTGCTGGATTTATCCAGCCATACTCTGAGAGTGCGTCGTGTAGTACGACCCCTGTTGGATGCCATACGTTCTGCTCAAGCTTGGTACAGGTGGGGTTATCCCTTTCATCTGCTGGTCACCAGGAATGATTCTACTTTTGTCCTACATAGACACTCACGACTCCCCAGGTTGTTTGAATTTTTACAAGCAGAACTGGTTAACATTACTGATTAGTTGGAGATGCCGTTGGATGTCCCGCCTCCCTTTCCCAGGGACTCACACCCTTGGAGCAATTTTCAGGTCCATCAATACGGTCGCGCTGGTCTGCTGCTCAGTCCACATTCAGGTCCTAATAAAGATTGATGGCCACTGTTGATTTTCAGTGATATCTTTTTTTTCCCTTTTTTCTCTTTCTTTTTTGAAGGATTTATTTACCTCCTATCTGTGGACATCTGTATGACGGAACATTTCTTTAGCCACTGAATGGACTTCCTATGGATACACGTAGTTTGATGACCATTCATGTGAGATACTTCGTCCTCATTTGTTAGTTCATGTTATTTTCTCTCAAGCCAGTGTTTTATTTATTGTTTGCAAGCCAAACTCTTGCGGTCTATTCGAGTCCTAGTTTTTAGGAGCTTTGGACAGGCTGCAGAGTTTCTGCTTCCCGTGAAGCTTGTTCTGTTGTTATGCACTTTATGTTTCTATTATTGGGTGATGATTGTGAGAGACTTGCTATCTGGGCGACATAGACAATGGAAACATTGGGTGTGGGTTCACATATTAGTTAATATATATTGCTGCTGATGGCGAGCATTGGCTCGTCTCTCTGGAGTACCACTTACCCACTTAGGTCTTCTCTTTCTTGGAAGGATTTTATCTTCTGGAGCATTCAAGATTTAGTACTTTGGTGGTGCCCTCTCCTTTGGTTACCTTTTTTTCTTCAGTTTAGTGTTCTTTGGGACATCACCTTCCTGCTAACC
>NC_092860.1:45570844-45594639 GCF_032062135.1 Pyxicephalus adspersus
TGTGTTTTTGCTGCTGTTTTTTCCTCCCAATGGCGTTACAATTTACCTCTCTCAATGTCAAAGGGCTTAATTCGCTCTTTATGTGTTCTGTTGTGTTATATGAATTGCGTAGGTGTAAATGTCAGGTGGCATTTTTGCAAAAAAATCATTTTCAATATGGGCAGATTCAAAGACTGATTGATCGTTACTTTGACAAAACATATAGTACCTCTGCAGATTCCAAAACAAAAGGTGTGAGCATTTTTCTTTACAAATCCATTCGCTGGGCCCTTATGGCTTGTCGTTTGGTTCCAGAGGGCAGATATAATATGATCAAAAGGATAGTTGAATCCAAGACCTTCACCTTTGTAAATGTCTATTTCCCTAACTCGGGTCAGGTCACCTTTTTGGAATCAAAAATTGAGGGGGGGGGGCATTGTTTTCCCAGACCCCCTGATATATCAAAAGTCTGTGCACTTTGGGAGATTATTTAATTGGTGTAGGAATGGTGCTCAAAAACCGTGGGTTGCATTTGAGAATGCGATTTCACCCGTTCCAACCGGGTGTGGACTCAACCGGGTGAACTCTTAACCTGTCTTAAACTTCTTCTGATAGGGACTACTTTGAGTATTGTGCAGAAACACTTTAGGATAACTAGCCTGGTATGTACCCTGCTCCTCTATCCCATATTCTGACATATGGGATAGATAGACATCCCGAATTCCAGCCTGGCTCCCAGGATCCTAGGTTCAGTGCTTGGGGCGACCTGGTTTATTTTAGAGCCTCTCATATACTTCAGGGCTCAGAATGGGTGGCTGTTACTGATCTTCAGGATGAACATTCTCTCCCAGAATTGGATGTTTGGCGCTGTATACAATTGCTTCATTTTCTGCCCTCCCTTCCCCCACCAGCTCAATTTGTGCATCCCCTCTCACAGGTGGAATCATAATGTGCTGGCACTAACCCCATGCGAGGGACCTTCTCACTAGCATACCTGCTACTTTTGGCAGAACTTATGGCAGTCATCGTTGAGGAATATACGGATGTGAACATCTGAGATAAGCCTGAACTGGCTCTTTTACACCTCAATGAGTGGTCCAGGAAAAAATATCCCAATTTGTTGCTTAAACATCTTTTAAATGCAGCGAAAGCATGCATTCCTGTGTTATGGAAACAATCTTCTCCCCCTTCTGCCCCAATGGGATTATGTCAATGGAAGAAACTGATTTCTTCTTGTGATGGGAGATCAGATAAGTTCCGTAAGATGTGGTTCTATTGGGTACAGTATACTACCTCCCAAGCTTATCTTTCTGTGATGTGTGGAGTTGATGACACTGATGAAGTATATTATTTACTAAATTTCTGGTGAAATTGCTACCATAATGTGTGTACTGACATTGCATTGGCCCTTAATTAGTCAACCCTAATGCCACTCCCCCCCCCGTCTTTATTGTTCTGTTTTTACCCCCCCCCCCCAGTTTCCTCCCACCATTCTTTACCCCTCCCCCTTTTTTCCCTCTTCTTTTAGGAATTGTTTGTGTTTATTAGATGCGTTATATTTGTAAAGTTTGTCAGTGACCAGTTGTTACATTTACTGTTTTTGGACATACTGTTTGATTTTTGACATTTTCTCTCTTTGTATGATGCAATGCCCCTGATTCATCAAGCAGAATCGGATTATCGGTCGCGCATTCGTATTCGCGATCCGAAATCGTACGCGATCGCGCTATTCAGCAACTGAAAAAGATTGCGGCCAGAGCCGCGCATCTCCGGCAGCTTTACACTGGCGAGCTTGTATTAAAAGTCACTGTTCCCCTAAAAAATCATTCTTTCTAATCTAATCGCCTTAATTGGCAGATTCGCGCTCCCTATTGTGAAGGCAGGAATCCGGCTGGAAGTGAGGCGAGTGTACGCGCACACTCGAGTCCGGACTGCGGTAATCCGCGATCGATGGCCGCGCGTAGTTTCGCGCTTTCAGCGAGCGCGGATTTTATTGATGAATCAGGGGCAATGTCTTTTTGTAATGTTTGGCTTACTGATAACTAATTAAAATAAAATACAAAAAAAAATCTCTTAAAACCAGGGTGCATAAAAATACTAAAACCTGTAATATAACTGTACAGTAGCATGTATAATATAATTATTTAAAGATTTCTTTGTTTTGGACCTAATACAGTTATTTTGGATTGAATCCAATACAAAATTATATAAATTTCCTGCCCTGCCTCCCGCCCGCACTGACGTCACCGGGATACCCCAGAGAAGTCTCTGCAGTCGGCGGCTGAAGATCGAAGAAAGAAGACGTGTCCGGAGGACCTGCAAGGAGAAGCAGGATGCCGGGGGACGCCCGGGGACTGTCATGGTTCCTGAGATGGGGCCTCTAGGGGGTGCTACAACTTGCACAGGAGTGGTGTGAGCCCTGAGAAGGGCCAAGGCGCAGAGTCTAAGCAGTAACCAGGTCTTCTCTAGAGCCTCTAGTGGTGAGGATGTTGCACTGCTGGTTACTGCCAGGTTGTGATCCTTGGGGACACTAGGGTGGGCAGAATGATGCACTGTCTGTATTCATCTGTTATCTGTCAGCCCCTTTCTGATAGCAACTAGCGGAAAAGATAAATAGTTGAAATATAATCATGATAACAAAGTAAAATAAAATATTTATTAAAATAATGTCATTATTGACATTGGCAATAATTTGTCCATCCTGCCAAGTTGCTCTGTCAGTTTTAGTTGCCAGGATACCCGGCAATCTAGGCGTCCCCTTTGTGTGCCGAATTAACTTCTTGGCCTTGCCAGTTAAGATAGCTAAAAGTTGTCTACAGAAAAAAAGAAAAAAAAGGGCAGCACGTTGGGAACGGCAAAGGGGAAAATCATGGGTTTAGGTTCACTTTAGGTTTCTTAAATAAACATTGGAATTATTTTTTAAATGCGTACACCAAAATGTTACCATATTTTGTCCCTAAAATATATGTTTTGATACGATATGTAGCTATGCAAAGATAGTACAACCTAAACATTTGTTGTATCTACCTACACGTTTTTTCAGAAAATAAAACACGTTTTGGGGTTTTAGGAAAGGTTCTTGACTAAAATGTCTGCTTTTACTTGTTGTAAAATATATAAACTTTTTTTGGGAAAATGTAATGCTAAGGACGTTAAGAATATTTTTTGGGCTTATTAAAAAAAATTGTCCTAGAAACCTGTGGTAATTTTGTAGTGTCTAGAAAAGTATGAGGTACTTGATTAGTGTAACACTTCCACAAAATCTTTTACTAATATTGTCATATTCATTTTATGTCTTTTTAACTTTAACTGAATAGGGCTGTAAAGTAGTTGGATCTGCTGGCTCAGATGAAAAAGTTGCATATTTGAAAGAAATTGGATTTGATGAAGCTTTCAACTATAAGACTGTGAGCTCTCTGGAGGAAGCACTGAAGAAAGCGTCTCCAGAGGGATATGACTGTTACTTTGAGAATGTATGTTTACTGTGGATTTTTTTTTTTTTTGCACATAGGTAAATATTTGTCCTTTTGACAAAAGTCGGTAGCTTATATATTAAGGTAGGTTTAGACAGTTTTAGCGGTTAAAAAAAAAAACTTACTGTTCCCAAACAAATACCACTGTCTACTGTCAACAGCTAGGCACCTGGGAGTGATTTTATGCAAAATGCTTGGATTCTGCAGGGGTTTGCACAAGATTGTGAATTCATTCGTAGGCATTTGCAGACATTATTTTTCTGGATTGAGATGGCTGGATATTCCCATGTAGGGTCAATTTATACTCAGATCTTGGGTGGGAACTTGGAATTTGAGCAAGATAAGCCCAACTCCAATTTTGGAATCTTATTTTTTTTATAAAAAAAAAACAGAAAGACTGTGGGATCCCTTTATTAGGCTTGGGACCTTCGTGGATAGTAAATGGGACAGTGGGTCCCCACCTCATATTCATGAAAGGCCAACCAATCCAGAAGTCAGACATTGACATCTGCCCCGGCTGTTATCAATGTAAAAAAATATGCATTGGTAACACCAGAACACATTGTTTACAATAGGTTCAGGTTGTGGGGATTGACCTTCTCCACCATCAATGGTGTTTCTGGGAGGAAAAAGTGATGATTGCATCAGTCCAAGCAAGAGGCTCTGCAAACCTCATATTATAACTACTTTTTTTGCATACAGGTTGGCGGAAAGTTTGCTGATGTAGCTCTTCAACAAATGAGAAATTTTGGAAGAATTACTGTGTGTGGTGCCATCTCTATGTACAATGATTCTGTTCCCCAAACAGGTACTGCATATTTAAATAACACCAGTGAAACATCATGTAAAAAATCTGGATAAGGAATGGTGGAGGGGGTTGTAAAGAAAATGGTAATTGCAAGATAAAAGGAACCATCTACTTACTTAGAAACAGCCAAAGTTTAATATCTAGACTGTAGATCACACAATATAAGCTTGCCCAATATAATCTCTCTCGTAACCAGACCTTTCACCCTGAAACATGATAGTGCTTTTGGAGAGCTACAAAGCATGCAAAAAGGAGTGCTGTGTGAATGAAATATATTATTACAGCAAAAAAGTAACTGGATTCACCACCCTATGATCTTTTGAAACTGTGCAGTACTTGTAAGATTGCTATGGGCTTCATATGGACTCTCTCAAACAGAAGCTGCTCACATCACTGCAGTGGTTCTAAAGCGGCAGTCGCCAACCAGTGGTCCAGTGATCCAGAAAATTTTCGTGGTCCGCGGCTCTGGCCTGTGCGCACCAAACCGAGCCGCTGACCATGCCCTCCATATGGATCAGGGAAGTGAGCGGGTTGAGTCTCTGGAGTGGAGTAGGCAGGTTCTGGCATCATGACGTCACTATGGGGGAAGTTTCTTCCTCTTTGAGTAACACCCGGCTCCCCGCACATGTGCGGTCCAGAGTCAGTAACTTTAGTGGTCTGTGGGTTGGAGAATTTTGGCGACCTTTGTTCTAAAGAACCATTGTTATAATTACCTTGTACTGGTACTTGTACTCTGAACATCGACATTTGTGGCAAAATTCTGCTTATATGGGTAATCATTCGGAGCTTAACTGAGAAGTTTATACACACATGCAATATTAAAAGTTGTTTGCAACAAATTTAGAATTTTTAGATTTGATAAGTTGTTCTGTGATATACCTTGCCTGGATAAATTTGTTTCCTTTGAGCAATAATTCAACATTCAGCAAATAAATGTGTATGCAAAATATACATACAGAGGCAAATACATTATATATATATATATATATATATATATATATATAAGTTTTTTGTGCTGGTGCGAAGGAGCTTTATATATCATTTCTGTGGGTCACACTCTCTTTTTTAATATCATATAGTATGTATACAGTTTTAATCCTTTCAAACATTATGATGCTAAATATGATGCTTAGATGTTTTTCGGGGTCACATGCCAATTTAAGATTCCTAAAGTTCCTAAATTCCTAAATTGAAACCTGTGAGAAGATTATAATTTTCATTTTTTTCCCCTAACTACAGGTCCGTATGTTCAATCAGTAATTATCTTTAAACAACTTCGTATGGAAGGGTTTCTTATATTCAGTTGGGAAGACAAACCTATCTATGAGGAAGCCCAGAGGCAACTGTTAGAGTGGATATTAGAGGTAGGTTACATGTTACATTATATATTAGTGATTTAATGTATATTTTTTTTTTACATTAAGGGAAGTTTACAGTCCCATTCAGGTTTATTTTTCCACCTGTGTTCCATTGGTGAAATTTCAGTGTCTAGATTTAAAACACACAAAATGGGAAACATTGATGGACCCCCTCCCCCTCCCTCATGGCCTCTTTAACAGAGAGAGTGGATCTCTCTAGCAGGAAATATCTTACAGAAGTCTAACCCCCACCATTCTATCCAAACCTAATATAAAACCTTTTCCTTTTCATATATACTACAGACATGTGCAGATTATGATTCTTGTAAAAAAAAAAAAAAATACAGACACAAGTCTTATTTGTCTCCCGGAAGTATGAATGCTTATAGAAGCAAGTTTGGAATTGCTTAGAAGACATTTCTAACTTAGGGATACATAGAAATAGTGAATTAAAAGATCATCACTGACAGGTAAGAAGAATGCGATGGAAAGGTACTGAAATACCAACAGACTGTGCCACTGCACCCAAATAGGTACTTGTTCCAGTAGCTACTAGTAGTGGTTAGATAGTTCCAAGTGGAAATATCTAATCACTGTTGAATAGTTAGAGGAACTGTTCCAACATTGGAACAGGTTCCAGTAAATTCCAATTTGAATGTGAACTAATCTGACCTCAGAATTGAAATCAGAATTTGAGCAATCTTTAAATTCAACATATGCTTGACGGCTGCCATAGTCTAGCAGCCAGATTGGCAACATCATACTAAACCTGTCAAATTACAAATTCCAGCTTTGATTTTCCAAATTTAGTCAGATTTTTCAACCAATCCAACTGGAATAGCATATATTGTGGTATATGAAAATATACATTAAGCTGAATTTGCAGAGTGCCATTTAAAAACAAAAGGCACCACCCTGACGTATGCATGACTGTGTTTAAATGTGAAACAAGCCTTATTGTTCTTCAGTGGTATAGTCATTGGACCTAATTTAATAAATCTCTCCAAGACTGGAGAAGATACACTTTTATCAGTGAAGCTGGGTGATCCAAAAAATCTGCAATGGATCTACTCCAGAATTAAAAACATTTGCTAAAAAATAGGAAATAACTTTAAGAAATCCATTCCAGGATTTCAGGTTTGCTGGATCACCCAGGTTCACTATCTTCTCCAGCCTTGGAGAACTTTAATAAATCAGACCCATTGTGTCAATAAATGATAACTAGTTTTGTAATTTATAAATTCTATGCCAACAAAACACACAACAGTGTTGTACCATGAGTACTTTGTTAGCTCAACTGTGAACAGATATATTTTTTAGATTGAGTTTTTGATACATCTAAAAAATCAAGCTTAAACAAAAAGCTAAAAAATAAATGTAGGTTTAAGATAACAATATTATCCTGTTACGGCTGCATGACTTATCCATCAGAAGGGATTGTTTCTATGATAACATCTTTTCCCATGAGTTGTACTACACAAGGTGCAGCATCAACAACCTCATTAGAGGGTGAGCCATGATAATGCAAATCAGTTGAAGCCTAATCTGAGATATGAACTTTTATTACATTTTTTTCCTGGGGTGAGAGGTCACAGTAAATGTTTGCCTATGAGAAACATACAGGAAATTATGCATTGTTGTATCTTTTTTTTTTTTCTATTTTCCAGGGCAAGGTGAAATATAATGAACATATCACTAATGGGTTTGAGAACATGCCAGCAGGATTCATTGGAATGCTCAATGGAGAAAACACTGGAAAAGCAATTATCAAAGCATGAAGCTTGAATATATACATTTGCATTGGTGCTCTTCGGTTGAGAATTATGTTTCAAATAATATATACTGCCTGTATTTTTTAAAGCAGAACTAAAGTCAAAATAAAAAAAAAAACACACACCTACATTTAATCCCACAGATCTGTCAGTCCTGTTTCTTTGATTGGGTCCCGCAACGTCTCGGTATCTGTCTTTGGGTAACACTATCTTCTTTACTCATTTTCTGGTTCTTCTTCGTATGTCACCCCATCTCGCACTGCATGTTCAGAAGGAGCAGCCTAAAGTATTCTGGGATGCATGACTTAGGTATGGAGGCTTTGCGGTCCCATTCTGCCTTGATCACAAAGGGGAGGTGGTGCACCTCCAGTCAACCTGTGATTCCTATAGTAATCAGGTTAGTGAGTGTAATGTGGGATCACATTAAGAGAAAACATGTATGGTGAAATTAAGGGGATCAACTCTGTAGTGCTGTAGTCAAACACCATTTCTCTTCAGCACAACAAAGTGGTTTAGTTCAGCATAACAAAACAAATAGCTTGCTTGAGCAAAATAAGTTGCAAAGAATTGGAAAACAAAGTCCTGCCACCACAAGTGGCTATACCAGACGAATGCATAGTACTCACAGGTAGACAGTGTTTTTGGTGCCTGTGACTTGTCCTCCAGAGCCAGGGAGCTGCCTCATGCTCTGGCTTCCAGGCTCATTCTCAGACAAACTGACACTTTGGGGTATTGGTCCCACAGAACAAAGCTTGGGGAGTCCTCCTAGGCTCTACCAGAACACAAGCTGCCCACAGCCTCACTGCCTGGCCTCAGCCTCCTAGGCTCTCCCAGCCCACAGGCTCACCATCAGGCCACCACTTCCCCCTATCTCAAAGACAGCTGCACTTTTATTCATAGACAGGTACACCAGAGCCATCCCCGATTTCTGATCTGGAAATAGGGAGGTGTGCCTGGCCCACCCATTTCTGCCAGGACACTCTAGTCCTGGATCCCAAATTAAAAACTGCAATCTTCCAGCAACACAATCACTAAAAGCCTCATCCAGGCCCTTTATCCTCTTTTCCAAGTGAAATTAAATAATTACCACTAAAATCACCTCGAAACCTGGCCCCACCATTCTCACCATGTTACAGTAATTATTAGCTTTCTTTTATATTACAATTTCACTGGTTATTTGGAACATGCCAGCCCCAATACCCTGACTTTTTAAAAAGCACAATTTAATATATTTTGATAAATAATTTTATTATATAGTTTAATCTCAAATGTAAATTAGAGAGATTGGCAAAAGTTGCAGTCTTGTTATATTTTATTAATAAACGTCTACTTCTAAAGTAGGACAACTTGAATGTATACTATGCAGATACTTTAATACTATTGTGGTAATCTAAATAAATTATTGCATAGCTATGAATTATATGTCCAATTTTGCCGAGTCATAACTATAGTTCAGGAAAATTAAAATGATGCTATATATCTCAGAACCATTCTCTCTTTAACACATTAATATGAATTTGAGAGTTTATGCTGCAGACCAAGTATTTTATTAATATTTACAGTTGACAAATATATTCTCTAATCATCAAACTCAGTCGGTGTCCTCACAATTTTGCAAGACGAGACTTTAATGATGGCAATAAATATGCATCTGTACCAGAATTGTTTCCTGTTTAAATATTTATAATGTGTGTGGTGGGGACAAACACATTTCTGACCAATTACAACCCTAATATTTGATTTGGTAGCTTAAAACCAGAAATTGTTTGTGGTTAAAAAAAAAAGAAAGTTGCTTTTAACCTATTATCATCACATTGTTCACATACATATTAATATTGTTTTCTTTAAGAATACATGATCAATCAGGTGATTATTGCAGAAAGATACAAGGGATGTCCCTTTTGCAATAAGCTCTGCTACCTCCCGCATCACTCCTGGTTTCTGATAGCATAAGCCTTAAGCTACGTACACACGTCAAATTTTTCTCGCTCAATAATCGGCTTCGGCCGGATATCGGGCGAGAATCTGGTATGTGTACAGCCCACGTTGTTCATCATCCGTGTATCCGTCCTGGCTGATCCACAAACGATAAACGACGAGCGATCCTAATGCAGGGGAAGGAGGAGAGCGCGCAGCAGGGTGCCGCTCCGTCGCTCTCCTCCTCCCCTCTTCATAGAGCAGAACGGTGCTGTATGTACAGCACTCGTTCATGCATCATGCGGTTCTTATCGTTGGAAAGGATCGTGAAAGATCATTTCCAACGACAAGAATTGCACGTGTGTGTGCGGCTTTAGCTACCAGGCTACCCAGCATTCCTGCAATTCCCCTGCCCATGCTTGAAATAAACTCCCACGCGCTTGTGCAGGAGTTATGTTATGGCCAATCAAGGTTGCTGAAGATCGCAATGACTAAGTGAAGATAGAAGAAAGTGGCGGCGCCCCCTGATGGAGAGGGGACAAGTGAATATCATGGGGTTTGATTTTTCATAAATGTATGTGATGAGTCTGTGGTGGGCAAAGGACTATGTAGAGGCTGCAAACATCTCTGCAATATTTTCTTTGGCAAGAGTTGCAGAGTGGTTTGTGTTTTTGTTTCTAATACATATTTTATACAATGAAAATGACCTTAAAAACCCACCATACTGGTTTTTCCACATCCTGTTCAGGTGACAACCCTTCTATCTTTTTCCGAGATAGCCAGTTTGTGTTTGCTGAGTCTAAGACAGGATGACCTAACACTGTCATGCAGTAAAAGCAACAATGACATACATTTGCTTCTATCTAACCTAAGTAGAATCTAACCTAATCTATCTAACCTAAGTAAAATATAAAACAATGCATACAAGGTATCTCAAATTAGGCAGCCTGTGGCACACAGGGACGAGGAGCTAAGCTTCTCCATAATGGTCAATGGGCGGTAAAGATTTCAGGTGTGTACTAAAAGTTATCAGTGAAGCTGGTATATGTATTTTGTTAAGTCGTCCACTCTATTCCAAAAAGAAGTTGAAAAAAGTCCTAAAACAGTTTCTTTTACAACAATGGCATGTAGCATTGTAAATCGGTACTAATCACTAAAAGCAACAATTGCAGACATTTTTTTTGTGTGTAGTGTATTTATTTCTAGGTCCTATTTATACAATAGAATTGTACATCAACAACATAAAAGCATGGCACCACCCTGTAATAATGGTTCAGACTGGTAGTGGTAGTGTAATGATGTGGGGGATATTTTCTTGGCACACTCTGGGCCCCTATAAGCCAACCAAGTGTTGCCCACCTTAGTAATGTTGCTAACTACGTGCATCCCTTTATGCCTTCAGTGTACCCATCTTCTGATGGCCATGTCTAGCAGGATAACATGTCACAAAACTCGAATTATCTCAAAATGGTTTCTTGAAAATGACAATGAGTCTACTCTACTCAAATGGCCTCCTCAGTCACCAGATCCCTATCCAGTATACCTTTGACATGTAGTGAAATGGGAGATTTACATCATGGATCTGCGTGATGCTTTCATAAACCCAAATCCCTAAAGAATGTTTTCAGCACCTTGTTGAATCTATGCAAAGTAGAATTGGTAGCTCTAAAGGCAAAAGGGGGTACAACCCGGTACCCAGCAAGGTGTTCCTAATAAAATGGCTGGTGAGTGCAGTGCTAAAAAAAACAAGAGAATGGGCACACACCTTATATTCTCAATAAACAATTAATAAAGAGTATGATCTAAACAACAACAAAAATATTTTAAACAAAAAAGACCCCCATGTCCAAAAAGTTTATAAAGTTTTCCCATCTTGCTTCTGGCCTATTTAGTTACTTGAGCATCTTGTCAAACGGGGACTAGGGATCCAGAAGCAAAGCTGGGGGTTGCAGAAGTTCTCAAGACTGTTCACGTTACCATAGACCATTCAAAACCACATCAGCAACCAGGTGTGAACTTAACCTAAGCAACTAATTTAACACACATCACCCAGGTATGGTCTACAGCTGTCACCATCAGGAAACGAGTCCTGGTAAATGCCATGGAGCCATTGCTGAAGTACACACATGTAGACAAAAATGTTGTAGGTCAGAAGCTGTGACAAGTGAAATTAATGATTTAAAGAATTGGAATTATTTCTAAAAAAATAATTTAAAAATATGGGCAGGCAAAGTTCTTTATTGCAGAAGGGATATGCTATAGATGGCCAAAAATCTCAAACCTGAAAATGGACTGGGTGAATATGATGGCACAAGTGGAAGGGATACTTTTTACTACTTCAGTTAAATGTTTTATGTTCATGATACATAGTGCTTTAGGAAACTAAACGGTTGACAAGTACACCACAAGCGCAGAACGTTGAAGAACTGGACTGGTAAGTATAGGAAGTTTAGTGACTAGAAATGGTAGAAAAGTCCTCCCCTTACACTGTGTGCATGCCTGAGGAGGGGCCTGAGAAGGGGAATGTGTACTGGTGAATAATAAGTGAGAGGTCATTCACAGGCTTGTGTAAAGGCTGCAACTTCCTACTTTTGCTCAGCAAGAAAATCTATTCATCATACAAAC
This sequence comes from Pyxicephalus adspersus, assembly GCF_032062135.1. NCBI lineage: Eukaryota > Metazoa > Chordata > Amphibia > Anura > Pyxicephalidae > Pyxicephalus > Pyxicephalus adspersus. The sequence continues at coordinate 45,582,777 of NC_092860.1, forward strand.
GCTTTTATCAAGTAAGTGTTATGATCTCTTTACTAGAAAGCTGTATCTGCAGAGAATATAAAATAGTGGTGTGTAGAGTTTTGCTGATTGCTTTCTCCTTGCACTGTCATGCTGCACATTCATGATTCTGGTTTAGAATACAAAAGAAAGCTTAATCTTGTTTAGCTGCTAAATGTCTCTGATTTCTATGGAAACTCCTGTTTTACAAGGAATATTTACATGGCAATGATCTGTTTTGAATTAGTGTTAGCATAATATTGTTAAATTAAATCTGTGTATCGAAATTGCAAATGCATTCAAATCCAGGTTTGTCTTAATGCCAGGTGCTAATTGCAATGTGAGATATGATCATGGCAAGTCTGATTTATAGAAAACAAACCTTATAGAAATTGTTGTAGGCTATTGGCAGGACTGTGTTATTTTTAGAAACAAAAATAAAAATGTGATTTGTAGTGGATTATACCAAGTAAATAAAAACAACAATTTTATCCTCCAGTTTTAATCTGCACTAGCTGCTACAAATGCATGATAATGTCTGTAATCCTGTATATAACAATACATTCTTGTAATACTGAATTTTGCATTTGTGCTGCAGCATTGTTTAATAATCTCTAGAAATGAATAGTATTTGTTAGTATTCTGCAGGCACTTGTGAGTGTTTCCCTTCTATTGTGCATTGGAAAACCATGTGCACTGACAAGAGGAAGCTGTATTCAGTATGATATTGTTATAAGCCTTTTACCATGTAGTACTTCCTTGTGACACTTATTTTATACTCTGCCCTCTAACTATGGTATTTGCGATCATTATCATTCAGATAATCAGCATTGTAAATGTGTAACAAGAAAATAACATCCACCCAGTACATAACATTAATGAATCATATAAAGTGGACCTTGAATTATTTCAGTAGAAATAAATATTGGGCGCTGTGGGAACATTTGCTGTAATGTGTACTATGTGTAGTTGCTCATTATGGGATGATCTGATTACCCTTTTCTTATAGTTCCATTCTTTTCTTTCCACTTCTTTCATTATGCTTCTTCTGCTACCTTTACCCCCTTTATGTTTGGCTATTGGGGTTTCATTGTTGGGTTCCATTATCCCAGCATCTTGCCATCTGAGAGTGTACCCTGTATTGTTGATGTGCTGTTGTCAATGTGAACAAATACTGCTAGTAAAAAGGTAAATTTAGTTTTCTTGTAAAAGAGACAAGGCCTTGCCTACAATAAAAACTCTACCATTAAGCTTTAAAGAAGTGATATTGTCTAGACTGAGATGGTATCAATCTGTAGGCTAATGAAAGCATTTTTGGTCTTTTTTTTTTTTTTTTTTTTTGAGATCTGAGTGATCACAGTGCACCATAAAGTAGTAAAAAAATTTTAGTAAAAAATATCATTTTTGAAGTTTACCACTAGTCCTTTGATGTGTTGGCTGCATTATCAAATCACCTGGTAATGGAAACAACACACAACATATCCCTGGGTGAAAACATTGAATCCTCTACTGCAGCGGTCCCCAACCTTTTTGGCCCCAGGGACCGGTTTCACGGAAGGAAATTTCTCTGAGGGCGATCACATGACATCTGACAGCCAATCGAGCTGCATGTCATGTGCTCGCATTGCTTGTACACAGACTACTGTGTACATTTACCGGCATGTCATACAAACACCGCTGCGGACCACTTCCGGTCCGCGGATGGTGGTTGGGTGCTGCTTCGTTTTCAATAATGGATCATGTACTCGCGGCCCACTGAAAACACCGCCGCGGACCGGTAGTGGGCCGCGGCCCGGTGGTTGGGGACCGCTGCTCTACTGTATGTGTGGAGGGAGTTGTGGTTGTCAACCAACTAGACTTCGAATATGACTGCCTTTGTTCATCTCAAGTACATAGTGATTTTTTTAGACCAGTAGCCTACATAATAAGGATTAGGTCCATTTTAGACGATAGGAAGTGCCAAGGACACTGCATTTCGGGCAAGCTCAACAGGTATTTTTTGTAATTGCTGGAAAAGTAAAGAATCTAAAACAGCGGTTGCCAACCGGTGGTCCGTTGCTCTGGTCGGGAGAAGCACCCAGCTGGGGGGTGCACTGGACAGAGCCACGGACCAAGTCTCCTGTACGGATCAGAGGCTCAGGGCGGTGGGCGGGTTGTGTCTCTGGACACAAGTCGCCCACTCTCCCATTGCAGGCTCAGACCTGCGATGGAGGAGTGGGTGGGTTCTGGCATCATAATGTCACTAAGGGGGAAGTGTCTTCCCTCTTTGAGTGACACACTGCTTCCCGTGCATGGGTCGTCCGGAGTCTGTGAAATTAGTGGTCAGTGAGCTCCAAAAGATTGGCAACCACTGGTTTAAAAAAAATTATAAAAGCAGCACCCACATATCCGGATTGATAAACTGCAATGTACTTCATTTTTCCAAGTCTTTGACTGTTTAAATGGACATGTATATCTATAAGTCATTCAATATGTCCCATTGTATGTCACTAATCCATCTGTATCTATGACAGGCCAGTAATCATGGTTGTGGCAAAGTCATGGACAATGGTTAAGCATTTTGATGGTGCTCCAAAACCTGAAGACTTTAAACTGGTTGAAAATGAGCTGCCAGCACTTAAAGATGGAGGTAAGAGATTCACAGTTTATAAAGTCATACTTTATAGGTGTTACTTTATTATCTATAATTGTTACTAAATAAATCACCATTGTTATAAATTAATCAACATCTATTGTTACAAGTATATACCGGTAGTATCCTAAATGCTATGCAAAAACCCTGAGGTGCATGTTAGGCTCTAATAAAGCCATCCTCTACTTCTAACTTCCTATTGGCCACTGAGGCTGCCCATCATTTTTAAGAACCAGTGGGGAGTGTAGTCACAGGACGCTATAAAGAAAATACTCCTGTGCAGACAAGTCAACACTTAGGGGTATATTTAAAAGGCTCCAAATCTGACATTCACTGGAAAAATCCTTGGAGAATCTCGCAGGTCCACGTGTTTTTATAGCAGTAATTGATTCTCCACCAGGTATTGTTTCTGTTAATGCCAGATTCACTGTTTTATAATGAGACCTGTGCGTGTTTTATTATATTTATGTTTGTATATTTATATTTATGGTTTGCTGCTATTTAATATGAATGGGCTACAGTGAACCTTTACACACAGCAAAAACACAACCATAACATTGTTTGTTAACATCTCCCATGTGCATTGTGGTGCCCTGTATTGCCACTGCTTTAAAAGCTACTAGACAAGTGCATAGAAATCCATTCTAAAGAAGTGTTACGACAACCCAAACCACATTGTATTTTGTGTTACCATAACCTAAATCCAGATATTTGTGGTAAGCTTAACTGTGCTGTACATTGAGTAACATGGGCTACTATATATATTTTTTTGGGGGGGGTTATTAAACCAATATTTTAATTATTTGTTATCATTAAAGTTATAAACTTATAAGTAAGGATCTTGTTTTTTTTTTGTTCACTTTTAGAATTGTTGTTGGAATCTGTATTTTTGAGTGTGGACCCATATATGAGGTAAGTGAAAATAGCTGAGCTTGTAATTAATTATCAATATATATAAAAAAAAAAAACCCAGGACCTCATATATGGTGAGAATATGAATGGTGTTCTAGTAGGACTGCTTTAACATAACAATTCTTCTCTTATTGATAAGTTTGCTTTAAAGCAGAACTAAACTGAAATAAAAGTCACTAGGAGATAGGGACTGGCTCTATGCAACACCATGACATCAGGGACAATGTAACATTCTGTCCAATGGCAGAAGATGACCAATGTGAACCCATATCAGTCAGCAGCAAAAATTAGGGCTTTGGGTGATACAGTAGTGATCGGTCCATGGATCTATCATCACTGCAGTGACCCCTACAAAAAGTATAGCCCACAACTATGCACAGCAACCAATCTCCCAAACACCAATGAAAACTCTCCATTTTACCCAATAAAGTCCTTTCCAAGTCCATCAAATTCAACCACTAGGGAAATAAACATATCCCAGATATAAAACCCTATAAGACATAGTTGGTCCAGAGTAAGGCAAAAAAAACCCTGGTACAATTTGCTCCAACAGGGGAAAAGAAATTCTTCCTGATTCCATGAGGCAATCGGATGTTCCCTGGATCAACAGTCAGCTTTATTTTTACTTTAAAGCCTTAATACGCAGTTATATTCTGTGCTTCTAGAAAAACATTCAGCTTTTCCTTAAAGCAATCTATAGTAGTTGCTGAAACTACTTCCTGAGGAAACCCTTTCCACATTTTCACAGACCTTACAGTGAAGAATCCCTTCCTTATCGGGAGTTTAAACTTCTTTTCCTCCAGACGCAAAGAATGCTCTCCTGTTCTTTGTTATGGTCTTAAAGTGAATAATTGGGAACAGAGTTCTCTATATGGACCATTTATATATTTATACAGGGTGATCATATCCCCCCTTAACGTCTCTTCTCAAGGGAAAATAGATTTAGATCAGCTAATCTCTCCTCATAGCTGAGCTCCTCCATTCCTTTTTTTAGTTTAGTTGCCCTTCTCTGCACTCTCTCCAATTCCACAATGTCCTTTTTGTGAACTGGTGCCCAAAACTGGACTGCATATTCCAGATGTGGTCTGACCGATGCTTTGTACAGGGGCAGGATTATGTCTCCATCTCTGCAGTAAGTGTTAGTGTTAAATTCAATGTCCCCTATTACTATGGACTGGACTGCATCTGCTTTAATCCCATATTTTTTTAGTACAGGGCAGATAAAGAAACAGTTATCTCTTTAGATCACTCTTCCCTGCTTACCTTTATAAAATGAAGCCAAGAAGAAGCTTTCTATCCCCCAATACCATATGGGAAAGAATCCATTCTGCCCTCAAACCCAAGCCTTTCACATAGGTGTGAGCCATGTACTTCTGTTACATAAGCTCTGCTCTGCGTTCTTGGCTCATCATATCCATCTGTATAGGACATGTAGAAAGGAGACAGAATTCTTCATATTCTGTGTCACACTTGCCCCTGCTCATAGTCATATTTTCACTTTTTTTATACTCAATCATTGCCTATCTGGTGACTTGTGAAAAAGACACATAGCACCAGATTTTTAGGTCATCCTATTGGATTAGTGCTTTTAAGTGCTGGAAATATCCTTCTGTAATCACATACACATAATAAAATATTGTATATCCACTGTGTCTGCATTTAGAACTATCTGGTCATATATTTAGTAACTAGATAAAGCCATTAATACATCTGTTTTGTTCTATACAATCCTGTTTGCAAAAGTATTGTGGACAGTTTGAATATTCTTGCAACAGAACGGTTCTTCATCATGCCTAGAGCATTATTTGGACTGGTTCCCTGATTTGTGTTTTTTCTATTGGCGGACCATTTGGATTATCTTGCAAGGACTGATTACTCGGGATACAAAGTTCATAGGATAATTGCCACAGCATAACCAATGTTTGGAATACCTTTGAAATGCCATATAGATAATATTAAGAACTACAACAACAGAAAGTAAAGATTGTCAAAAAGAATGTCTTTTATGTGTACTTTGGATATATATTTTATAGTGTTATTATCAAAACACATTTGTTTTTCTATGTCATTTATTTATCCTTGATGTCACAGGCCATATAGTAGAAGAATGATGAAAGAAGGGGATGTTATGATTGGATCCCAGGTTGCCAGGTAAATATTTTCCACCTTTGTTTATATGAAAAAAGCTTTTTATTGCTGCTTATGACAGATATAAATATTTTTTTTTAGAATACAAGAGGCAGTGAGAGGCCTCAGGCCTGCACACTATTGTTTTTGAATAACTGATGTACCTTGGGAGTTTTACATTGCTGACTGAGAAATGCCTACTGGCAAAGCTCATGGCTTAGAAAGTCCACTTATTTCCTATTTTCTTTATTTCTGTGACTGTGCAACACTAACCTTTCAAGATTCAGTTTTTATGTAGGCATTGGGGCTAATAATTTGCAGGATGGGTTCACAAAAGGGTGGCATGTTTACCCTGCCTTACTTCTTGGTTATTGAGGTTAGGAAATTTTTAAACTAGGAATACAAAAAATAAAAAACAAACATGCATACAAATATTATTAATAAACAGTATATAGTTAGGTCCATAAATATTTGGACAGGGACAACTTTTTTCTAATTTTGGTTCTGTACATTACCACAATAATTTTAAATGAAACAACTCAGATGCAGTTGAACTGCAGACTTTCAGCTTTCATTCAGTGGATTGAACAAAAAAATTGCATAAAAATGTGAGGAACTAAAGCCTTTTTTATAACACAATTACTTCATTTCAGGGGCTTAAATTCACTCAAAGGCTATTTCATGAGCTGATGTGGGCAATTCCTTTGTTATGTCATTATCAATTAAGCAGATAAAAGGCTTGGAGTTGATTTGAGGGGGGGGGGGGGGTGCTTGTATGTGGAAGATCTTGCTGTGAACAGACAACATGCGGTTAAAGGAGCTCTCCATACAGGTGAAACAAGCCATCCTTAAGCTGCAAAAACAGAAAAAACACATCCAGGAAATTGCTACAATATTAGGATTGCAAAATATGAAAAAAAAAAAAGCTGAAAGTCTGCAGTTCGACTGCATATAGCGCCAACATATTACCCAGCACTATACATTAAATAGGCATTGCAAATGACAAACCGATACAGACAGTGACATGAAGAGGAGAAGACCTTGCCCAGAAGAGCTTACAATCTACATATACAGTATGTCTGTGCTGCAGGCCTAAGTATACATTGTAAATTAGTAGTTTCAACTTGGCTAAATGTATTCATAACTGTAGCACTGGTTGTGTCCAACATTACACGTCTACTAGTGAAAGCAGGTCTTTAAACATGTCTGCTTTGCTTAATGTAATTTTTCAATTGCATGTCACAGGAGAAGGGAAGTTTGTCACCCAGAAATGAGAGGAATGGTAGGAACAGGAAACTTACTATAAGTGTGCCTCCTTTAGTATTCATTGCACATCTCTTTTTGCATTGATTTGTGTTCTGTAGGGTAACAGAAAGTAAAAACCGTGAGTTCCCAGTAGGAGGATACTATGTTGCACAGGCTGGATGGAGAACACACTTTATATCTGATGGCAAAGGACTACAAGCTTTACCCTCCGGGTGGCCTGAATCTCTGCCTAAATCACTGGCGTTAGGAGCCGTAGGCATGCCTGGGTAAGTTGTACAGACAACATCAACAATATACTTTATTTATTCAGATTACTTTTGGAGTAAAACAATAAAAAAATAAGGTATTCAACATTCCATGATTCCCTCTATAGGTTTCTCATTTAATCAAAGCTCTAGAACCTCCTAATTTCTTTCTCAGATCAAAGCAGACATAACAAACCATATGCATTCATGTTTTACCAGTGCCAGCGTGCTTATATTGTTTTCTCTTAACAGCAAATTACAGTATTTGCAATTTACAGTTTTTGTGATTTAATAAAAAATGTTCCAAAATAACAGTGCATTAATGCATGATTGTTCAATGAAACAGTTTGACAGCATACTTTGGCTTGTTGGAAATATGCAGTCCCAAGGAAAGAGACGTGGTTCTTGTGAACTGTGCTGCTGGTGCTGTAGGGTCTGTAGTGGGACAGATTGCAAAGATCAAAGTAAGTTACCTTTTTGTGATTTATGTCCTTTATATTTAAGCTTAAACTGCTTCAAAAATATAGCTTGTCCTAAGAAACATAAGTTCTTTCATTGCTCACCATCTTTTGAACATGCTACTTGTCTGGCTGTTATGTTGGCTTCTGTTCTTTGAGTCAAAACCCCTGATTGGCAAACCTTTTGCCTCAGTAGTGTTCAGGTACTAAAGGAATACCATGAGAGGCATGATGTTAGTATTTTCAAAAAATGGAAGAACTCTAATCAACAGGTAAAATGTGCAGGCTATGTTTTCATGCTCAATAAATGCACTGTCCACAATGTAGAATGTCTACTCATAAAGTCAACTTAGTTTACATTGAATCGCCTAATCCTCTACATGCAGTATAGTGATGTATACACACTGGTTGCATGTGTCTTTGCTTTTTAGCTTCCCATTCTTTCCTCAACACATGTGGGTAAGGCTGAAGTAGCCCCAGGGAGAGCCAGTAACTCTGGTGCTAAAGGTCATTCAGCAGTAAGGGAAATCGGCAACTATAATGATTTAGATAGTACTGTTCAGATGAGCAGGGAGGCTGTGTCCCCTGAGCCTAAATGGTATCATATAGGTCATGTTGGATGTTGGCAATAACTATGAATGTGAGAAGGAACTATATCCAGATAAGTAGTCCCAACATGAAAAAAAACACACCGCAAAGATCAGTAATATTAAAATTCATCAAATTATGGGTTTTTTTTTACTTTTGCCTTTTCAGGGCTGTAAAGTAGTTGGATCTGCTGGCTCAGATGATAAAGTTGCATATCTAAAGGAAATTGGATTTGATGAAGCTTTCAACTACAAGACTGTGAGCTCCCTGGATGAAGCATTAAAGAAAGCATCTCCAGAGGGATACGATTGTTACTTTGAGAATGTGGGTTTGCTGGTGCTTTAATTATTTTATATTCACATATATATTAAAAAGCAATGTGTAGTAACCTACAGTAGCCAATCACTAACTGTCCTTTGATAATCTGACCTATGTATAAAATCTATGTGGTTGCTCTGCTGTATTTAGCCACTTAAAATATTTGCAGCTGCTTGTCTGTTCAGTAACGTGCAATAATCCTGAAAATGTTAACAAGTGCACAAATAGTTTTATCAGTGTAAAAGCTTTTATCTAAATAATCAGTAGAGGGCAGGCTCGTTTCAGCTTTTTTGCTTCTACATCCAGGTTTTTAGTAATTTAATATCTGACATGATACCATGATGGGAGAACTGTCTTTTTCTTCATTATAACATGTTTTGTTGTACTATAGCTGCAATACAACAGCAACACAATCTTACAGGACCTTTTAAAGGCAACCTAGAGGGAAATATAAAGGTTTCAAATCTAGTTCCTGTTTGGTTTGAATACTTTCTAAGACATTACCAAAGACAAGAATGTATATAGGGAAGGTCAGTGTTTCTATTTTAGTGGCTTAACAAGTATGACCTTACTTGTCAGCAACTGCAACATCCATACTTCCTTAGAATTTTTTTTTTTTTAAATACTCTGGTTTGTTTATATGAAAAATCTGAGTTGCACAGCAACATTTTCTAAAATGTACACACACTTTGAATGTCTGTAGTCATGTACAAATAATAAGATGTCCCTCTTTCCTCTACATTTTAGAGATGTTTAGAATTTACTGTATTTTCAATGTACATGTTAAAAATAGTATTGTCATGTATCCTCCTGCAAATTCTTAAAAAAAAAAAAAAAAAAAAAGTATCATCCCAAATATTTTTTGACTAGCAAAGCTGGAATAAATAAACTGATGTCCTACACGCATGACAGGGCTATCCTGCAACCACATATCCAAGATGGTGATGGGCTTCACTTCTTGTGCATGCCATTGATCAGGCATTTGGAGTAAGACAGGTACCTCACCTGATCACTAAAGTCAAAGTGTATTCAGACATGTTGTCTCAAGCTTTCAACCTTGGAGTAGAAGTGGGAACAGGAACCTTGCATCCTGCTCAGCCACAAACTGCTTTTTAAAGAACCAGCTGTTGAACATTTACAATGAATGACAACCAGGAGTATTAAACCACTCACTGTCTTTCTGTTAATTCTCTGTGAGCAGCTGTGGTTGAGATACAACATGCCTGAGAAGGCAGCTCAGGGGTTTGAGAAATACCTCACTACTATTCTGAACATAACCTAAAGGTCTAGTGACTCCTTTTGTTCTTTAGAATACCCTTTCCTGAATTATTTGCAAAGTTAAAATGAAGATTTATCTGATCGTTATTTCTTTTAGGTTGGAGGAAAGTTTGCAGATGCTGCCTTGCAGCAAATGAAGGATTTTGGAAGAATTTCAGTATGTGGTGCCATCTCCATGTACAATGATGCAGTGCCTCCTCCAGGTAGATGAATGTTTCTTTCATAAATAGTATCTAAATAATACAGCAGTGACATGCGTGGGACTTTTTTTCTCCAAAATACTTAACTAAACTTTGGTAAAGGTGGATTGTGTATGATTTATGATGACTTTTAAAGTTTAAAATATGCAAATTCACAGGACAGATGGTGGGGACTGTTTTTTTTTAAACCAGGTTATATGCTTCATTTGCAAATGTAATAAATGACTGATATGTATAACATTTCCACACAAGATTTACATCCAATGTGAAACTGTGTGGATCTTTTGTAAATCATTTATAGTAGTCAATGAATAAAACACTTTCCTATCTACTGGATACATTAGAAGAATCTAAATAAATGTTAGATGTTGAATCTGTGACTTCCTCATTGATTTTGCATGTCACATAGGTTACATAATTATGGTGTGACCAAAAAGAAATTTGATTTTAGCACTCACAAAGCAATATTTTTTTTTTTAGAGATTATCAAAGACTTCATTAAAGAATAATAGTACTACCCTTCTGTGACTTAAAATCATGCTTTTGGTACTGCTGTCCTACAAAAAATAGCAATGCTGGTAATAGGAATCATTATCTTGGACTGGCTTGCACATCCTTTGTTTTCCAATCTTCATTTCTGTGACCTTGGGGTGATACTCAACCGTCACAGGATTTCTGTGTTTTTTCTGGTGGAAAAGAAAAGGATTTTATGGTAAGTTACAAAAAAAAAAAAAAAAAAAGAAAAATCCTTGTATAATAAATAATGACAATGTTATCACCAAATCTGACTTTTGAATATGAGAACAAAGTCGGTTATCACTTCTATATCTTTTAGTGTAGACTGAAAAGACTTATGTAGGTATGGCAAGCTGTTTTTTTTTTCTTTATATTTGACTATTCTATTTTCCTATTGTTCTAAAAGGACCTTACATACAGCCTTATATCTTGTTCAAACAACTCCGAATGGAAGGGTTCATTGTAAGTCGCTGGAAGAACAGATTTGAGGAAGGTGGAAAGCAGCTCCTGCAATGGGTTTTGGAGGTAAGCCTATCTTGGCAAACAGATCTGCAGGGTTCTTCCGCTGAATGATCCAAAGATAAGAGTTTGTTTCTTTGAGACTTACCAGCTCCTTAGTTTTATGAGGGAATATGTAATCCAGCAAGAAGTCTAAGCAACAATTATTCCAGTTCTGTGATCAGTCCAACAGGGATGGATGTATATAGTGGAGTACTGTTTCTATTACCTCTTCCTATGTGGGATCATGTGGATTCTTGTTTGTGGTTACTTTTGTTTTTTCCTCATGAGAGCTTTTTTTCATATTCTGAAGTTTTTGGTTCCTTTTTTCTTTTGACATTCCAAATATCTGCCATGCCATCTGTCTTGGGCTGGTTTTGCTGAGAGTAGTCTCTTCTTTTTATAGTGGGATGTCTGAACATCCTCCATACTGTTTTTTCCTTTCAGTTTTGATGGGTAAGGTGGCACTGGGCTTCCTCATGTGATGAGTCCCGCAGGTCTAGCCCTCTTGGCTTGTGATGTTCCTTCTGGGTGTTACTGATTTGGGCCCCTGTGTTCTAGCTTCTGTTGTATGAAGAGAGGTGACCTTAGCTTATTAAAGTACCCTTTTTGTTCCAAGTTCAGATGTTGGATCCTGTTTCCATCTTAATTGAATGAGGAACAGTAAATGAAACAGCTTGCATTACCCTGTTTCCCCTATAATAAGGCACTGTCTTATATTTTTTGAAATGCCAAAATATGCCCTAGGTCTTATTTTCAGGGGGATGTCTTATTTTTCCATGAAGAAGACTACAGTACACATTTATTGTTGAAAATCACTCATGTGCC
>NC_092860.1:45594751-45703109 GCF_032062135.1 Pyxicephalus adspersus
TTGTCCCCTTCCTGATCACTGACTCACTTTTTTTTTTTTTTTGGCTTCTACGGCCGGGTAACAGACTCTGTTAGGGCAGGGATCAGCAGCTTGCTTGTTCTTTGAAGTTACTTTCAGTTTCACTCTGCACTGCAGCCAGCATCGAGGAGTCACATAGAGGCACACAGTATCGGGTATCGGAGGATGTCTTATTTGCGGGGGGTGCTTTATTTTAATTGTTTGAGCAAAAATCGGGGGGTGGCTTATTTGATGGGGATGCCTTATCATCGGGGAAACACGGTATTAGAATATATGGATTATAAAGTTTAACACATACAATTTATAATGTGTATATTATTTTCTTTTAAAAACTCTCCAAATACAGAAATGCCCTCAGTTTCTAATTCCTGTTGGATGACAAGACATCATTTTTGCAGATGGTATGGTGTCAGTCCTCCTTAGTTGTCTTTTGCTATACTGTTCTCCTATTTTGTCCCAGCATAGACTACACATTATTTAGCCCCAAAATAAGAAGTGAAAAGTCTAATGAAATGTTTTGAAATAATGTAGTACAGTTTTTTTTAATGTTTGACATGATTAGATTTTTCTATACCTATTACACAGGTCAAGCAAACTTTTTTTCAATGGTATATTTAAAAGTAGTAAATATTAGAGGCTCATTGTTGGAGTTTTTATACACTTAATATATTTTTATGTTTAAAAAACGTGGTTTCTTTTGTTGGCCAGGAAAATAGATTTTGTCTATTTATTTAAAAAAATGCTAGATTAGCAAATTAAGCATCTTTTCCCATTTCTTGATTTCAGGGCAAAGTGAAATATCATGAACACGTCACCAATGGATTTGAGAACATGCCAGCAGGATTCATGGGAATGCTTAAGGGAGAGAACATTGGGAAAGCAATTATCAAAGTGTAGATTTTAATTATTGAAAAAGACAGAAAACTAGTGACTGGTCCGGGACGTTGTTTTTAGCTTTCTTTTCTTATAAAGTCACGGACATTGAAAACCAACTGAAGCTTGGGAGTTTTCTGGCTTCATCCATTTTTTTGAGCGCAGAATGATAGGCCTGAAAAAGTGAGCCTCTAATGTACTCTTTGCCTACTTTATTAAAATACCTGTCAACTGAAAAATCTGTGTTGATCAATATTAAAAGCTTTATATTTGACATCATAGTTGTGTGTGATAGTTCCCTGACTAGATGTCCTTCCTGCAATATACACTCTTGCCTCTTAATGACCTGAGAAACTCAAAAAAACATGCAGCTCAGTGTTTGTAAACTCCAACTGATCTACGCAGAAGTTAGGCCGACCCGGCCAATCAAGATGGCTGAAGATTATACCTAGGTTGCTCTGCAACCTTGTAAGCACAAAAGAGCTCAGATCACAGAAGTTTAATATGAAGTATAATAATACAGCCAAGGAACTGGCAGTAACTTGTGCAAGTTTCTATCATAGTCCACACTAGTGTTAGGTAATTTTTTGTTAAATGTGTGTTCATGACATTTATCTTCGTAGCTCTAAATAGACCTAAAATTTGTGACAATCCTGCTACTGTAAATGCTAGAACTGATAAAGCAGCAAATCGTCTTCAGCATTACAGGTTCAGATGAATGTGACTACTACTGCTAGATATGCAATGAGAACCTTCATAAACATATAACACGATTTCATTGAGTACTAGTCACAGCCCCTACCATGTTACAGAGTTCAGGTCTGATGGTTAGTCCACATACCAAAAATCTGTTGAGTCCTTGAGACAGTAGGTATGGTTTGTACAGAGAAACTCAATAAGCACAACAGCCTTTAATTATTTAACACTGGAGATCCTTTCATTAGGTTTCTTGTTTAAACACACATGCAATGTGGAGGAATCCCTGTGTAAAATTTTATGTTATCATGCAAATAAATTGTTAAATTTAATAAGTTTTACACTGATCAACAGTTTTTAGGTATGCTCACAATATTATTGAATTATTTACTTTGTTTTCATTGTTACAAGTGTTTCTAATAAAGACTACTAAGTAGCTGTTGTAAAATACAAACAATGTTCCACACCCACCAGCATAAGGAAACAGGGTTTACATCTACCCCACAGAAAGACAATTCACAAAGAATTTTAAATAATAAGGTAAAGAAGCATAAAAGTGCTAGTAAAAAAAAAAGTAGTAAAAGTTCTCCACGCATTGTGAGTACTTGTCAAAGGTGGAGCCTGTGAAGGGGAAGGGGAGTTTATGTAATATTAAATGAGATGGAAATGAAATCGTATATAATAGCTGGGATCACTGTACTTCTACATTGCTACTGGCGAGGAAACATACAAGAAAACCTATTCATCATACAGAAACTTTTATTAGGTAAGTGTTATAATTTCTTTACTGGAATGATGCATCTGCAGAAAATATAGTTGTGGTGTGTAATGTTTTCTTTAGAACTACTGATTTATATTGTTTAGACTAAAACAGAATGTTTAATCATGGATAGCTGCTAAATGTCCCTGATTTCTAGACACACATCTAGTTAATCTAGAATATATCTATGACAATATATTTAAAGTCTATTTTGTATACTGAGATTGCATGTTTCAAATCCAGATTTGCAGTTATGATAGGAGCTAATTGTAATGTGAGATATGATCACAGGCATCCTATTTACAGCTTTACAAAAAAACAAATCTGCATATTGCTTTTAACTGTTGGTTACAATAAAAAAAAAATTTGCAGCATGAGAGGTGGTACCTCACACTGCCCACTCTGTCAACCAAAGCCCTCAAATTAAAGGGCGGGAATCTCTTCCTTGCTCTGATAAAAGTATGACACCCCCCTTTCCTTTACAGCTTCCTATATAGGTTCTATAGTGCCCACCCATTGTTTTATGACCTATCACCATCCAACTGTCCCTGCCATACCCCTTGATAACTACGGCCCAACCCTTTGGCCTTCCCCACTTGTCATGTTGGCCCCCACCTAGCTTCCCTCTAACTGCCTTAAGGGCCTCACTAGACTGCATCGAGTGAACAATTATCAAATATCCTCAAGCTTTATAAGTGTGTGAGCACACTAAAGAGCAAACAATTTCAATCCCCATAATTGTCTAAAGTTTGCCAAATGCTGGAAAAATATTCAGAATAAAACATTTTCATTACATATCTTATGACAGTATCCCAATATTATTGCATGATCTGACAACAATGACTTGTGGTCTACCGATTTACTTTATTTAGCCCAAAGCTGCATTTTACGCTCACTTTACCCTTACTGTTGTCCTTTTTGAATCTCTCTGCTTCTTATTCCAATGCAGTTTGATTTTTGCTGGTGGGAGGGATTAGTGAGGTGGTGCCTTTTCTGATCCTCTTTGAATAAAGGATTGATATCCAATGAATGTATAAAGTAAGAAAACAAAGTGGACCAAGTACAGTAGGGCTGATGATTGATGATAATCTGGTATCTGATTTGCTGCAGCTTCTATTGCAGGCTTTAAAAAGCTCATTGTGTGCAGTGAAATCTAAGTAAACAATTCAGTGCAGTAGAGGAGCCTATACAACTGTAAAAAAAATTAGTTCCAGTTTTTCTTGCTACTCACTTATTAAAAATCTCTTCTTCTGTTGCCCTTTCTTTCTTCAGCTCCTGTGTGCATTTTCCTGGCTCCTATTCTTGGTATCTGAAATGAAAACTGTACAATGTACTATTAGCAATATATTAAAAGGTACCGTATTTTTCGGCGTATAAGACGCACTTTTTCTTCCCCAAAACTGGGGGGGGGGAAAGTGGGTGCGTCCTATACGGCGAATGCATGTTTAAAAAATAATTAAAACCGGTAACATACTTACCGATACCGCGATCCTGCGTGTTTCTCGTCTTCTCTCCTCTACTCCTGGCTGCAGCAGACCCAGCGAGGAGAAGCCTGCACACGCGATCCCGGAAGCAAGCGTGCCCCCGCGATCCCGGAAGCAAGCCGGCGGAGAGAAACGGACCGGTAAGTGGGAAGGGACGATCAGCAGGGGATAAATAGGCACAGAGTGGGGAATTTATCCTCTTCTGATCACTCTGTGCCAATTTATCCCCTTCTGATCGCCCTGTGCCAATTCATCCCCTTCTGATCACTCTGTGCCAATTTATCAGAAGGGGTTGAATTGGCACAGGGTGATCAGAAGGGGATACATTGGCACAGAGTGATCAGAAGGGGATGAATTGGCACAGGGTGATCAGCAGGGGATAAATTGGCACAGAGTGGGGAATTTATCCCCTTCCGATCACTCTGTGCCAATTTATCCCCTTCTGATCGCCCTGTGCCAATTCATCCCCTTCTGATCACTCTGTGCCAATTTATCAGAAGGGGTTGAATTGGCACAGGGTGATCAGAAGGGGATAAATTGGCACAGAGTGATCAGAAGGGGATAATTTGGCACAGGGTGATCAGAAGGGGATAAATTGGCACAGGGTGATCAGAAGGGGATAAATTGGCACAGGGTGATCAGAAGGGGATAAATTGGCACAGAGTGATCAGAAGGGGATAAATTGGCACAGGGTGATCAGAAGGGGAATTTAAATTGGCACAGGGTGATCAGAAGGGGAATAATCCTTCAGAATCTTTTTTTTTTTAGAAAAAAAATTAAAATTGGGTGTCTTATATGCCGGAGCGTCTTATACACCGAAAAATACGGTAATTAAAAAAGTGAAGGATCATACAAAGAGTTTTTTTCCAAAACCATTCCTATAAATTATTTTTACTTTAGTTCCGGATCAAAAATAAGTCAATGAGCTACAAAAAAAAAAAAAAAACTCGCTTAGTGTCATGTCCAAAAAGTAGATACTCATTGATGGTTCTTATACGAAAAAGTTAAAAGATCCTATTAGTAGGTAATGTGCTGGCTGTATCAGTTTGTTTTAAGTATGTATACAGTGAACCATGGCTGTCAAAGTCTGCACTGGACAAAACATGCTAATGCCATGTTTGTAATTTTTTTCTGTTTTATTTACACACTATATTTTCCCCAGTGATGGCATTACAGTTATACCTTGGTATAAGTCCTTAATCTGTTCCAGATCCTTGGATTTATACCAAACAGGACTTATGCCAGACAAATTTTTTCCATAAGAAATAAAAGGAAAATGATTAATCCATTCCCATGAAGAAAAAATCCCGTTGTTATTGGCATACATTGTGATGGGGTTGTATAGAATAATTTAAACATTGCTTAATACTAAAATACATAAATACCAAAGCAATTAGATGGAATAAATGAAAATGTAACCTCACTTTACCTTGCTGAGAATAGCGGAGTGCCTACTAGGATGGTGCTGAGAAAGGAGGAGGAGGAGGAGGAGGAGATGTTATGTAATTCACAGAGAGTTATAGCGCGGGTTGTTCACTGAATGGTAGCAACTGTCGTACTGACGCTCGTGGGCAGTCGTGGCTTTGACTCGAGAGAGAGGTAAAAAAGGGTAGCGCACGGTGTTGTGACTCATTTTGTCCCATACAAGTTCTAGCATAAAGGTTGTATACCAAGCAAGCTTTTTCGTGTCCAAACAGGACTTATACCAAGTTGAACTTATTCCAAAGTGGACTTATACTGAGGTACGACTGTACTGTTTCTGCGCTTCCCTGTGCAATGCAGGTAGATCATGGCTGGTCAAGTGGTTGGGTTCTGTACATAGGCTTTGATTTATTAAAGCTCTCCAAGGCTGGAGTGGATACACTTTTATCAGTGGAGTTGGGGTGATCCAGCAATCCTGCAATCTGACAGGACTTTTAGATATGCTCCATATTTCTAGCACTTTTAAAGAAGCCCCTGTAGTTCATTTCAATCATGCTAACATTAAGAGAAACTTTGGGTACATTACATGTTACTTCGTTTCCCTCCTCCACCTCCCATGATTGCTGAAAATGCTTTTCCCAAGACTTCATACATGATAGCTTGGAGGAGGGGAGCTGACAAAACAGTAGAGGACTGAGATGTGTCTCAGTGAATTACAGGCTCTTTCCAATGACATTTTACAGTAGGAAGGTTCACCCTTAGATATATGTTATATTTATTTAAAAATAAACGAAGGTGGGCATATCTAAAATACTCAGAGGGGGCAGTCATGGATTTGCTACAAGTAAGGGGAAGTGGACCCTCTGCAATCTGCATGTTTGGCAGAGGTATGAGCTGAAGAGCAGTGTCTAAGGAACCACCCGGTGCTCACCAGAGCACCCCACAAGGAGTGATGGAGAAGTTGCAGCCCTCAGACACACCCATGCATACAACAGCTGACTGCAGATGGCAGCAAACATAGTACCAAATCAATAGGCAATCTCAAAAACCAGAGCGGGGCAGCAAACAATAAATGACAAGCCAAGGTCAGAACCAGGGACTCAGCACCAAGAACCAGACACAAGCTGGAATCCAGATAAACACACCTATTGCAAAGGCAATGAGTGTCTGTCCGGCTACAGCTTATATAGTGAGGGTAAAGGCAGGCAGGGTGGGGACTGAATGAGCAGGTGTCTATAAATCAGCTGGAAAATGCTGGCAACACCTTTAGAAGCAAGGGAAGTAGGCAACCTGCTGCTGATCTGACATATATCTGGTGAACAATAAGTACCAGAAAAGCTGTGCTGCTGATGTGTGACAGGGACATTTCCTTACTTTGTTGCAGTAGGTGCAGAAGTCTCATGATTTACATGCCAAAAAATAGGTCTACTACCCTGTAAAATCCATGGCTACTCCATCACACAAATTGGTGGGATGACAGGCCTGGTTTAAACTCAGGATTCCTTCAAATTGGAGCAAGGGGTGTGTGGGCTGAGCATATGCCTGGATTGTGTTTCAGTCTATCCCACACCAACAAGGAGTACTGAAGGGCAAGTGACCTTGCTCAGATTTGGGAACGTACCCACATACCAGAAGCAATTGTGGACACAGAATTGGGTTGAGCTTCTATGCCTACCCATTAGAGTTTGTTGAATAGCCGTGTCGTGCTGGAAAGTTGAGCAACATGGTCTACTCTGAGTGTCTGAAGTTAGGGACTCCCAGCCCTAATATTGGGGCAATTTCCTATTAAAATGGCTGGAGGTTCAATTGCTAATGCAGGGGGAGAGTGGACAAGCTTGCCAGGTGCTTTGTAATTGCAAATTTGTGTAATAGGAAGCCTCCTAAGCTGCGGGGTGTATAGCGTGGATAGTAGCTGTAGGAAGATGCCCGCAAAATTCATATGTCTAAAGATGTAAAAAAGGTAATCCCAAGACAGGCTGTCAAAAGCTTTTTGGAGGTCTATGGAAAGGTGCATGGCTTTCCTTTTTGAACAGGAACCAATTTGGTCCAGTTACAAATGAAGACATATAATAATATATTTAAAAATCATTCCAATATATGTAGAATAGGGTTATAAATATGTGATATTGTTTGGAAATATTTCAGGACCAGGGTGGTTTTTGTGTAGCTTGAGGTTGGCTGAACTAGATGGGGTGTGCTGCCAGGGAATACAGGCCAGTCTGAGTAGCGGCTGCTGTGAGACCAGGGTTGATGGGATGGCATGCTGGTTAACAGCAGCTGCTACTCAGACAGGATTGTATTCCCTGGCAGCACACACCATCCAGTTCATTTTAGAGTCAATGACTAGATTTTGGGCTTTAAATCTGGAGGCCCATTTAATTAATTCACCCCTTTAGTGACTTTAAACACCTCCCAATTTGTAGCAAAAGATGTATCATTGGGATTAATATGATGGAAAAATGTATTACTTGCAGCCTAAATGTCTATGGCCACTAATTTATCCTTTAATAAACTGTCATTTAATCTCCAGCAAGAACCGGGTTGCCTACTCCATAATCCCTCAAGTGTGATAATTATAGGGTCGTGATCGGACCAGGTGGAAGAAAGGACACGGGCGCTTGAAACAAGGGGTACATTGTGAGGTGAGATAAATAAGTGATCAATCCGAGAGCAGTGTATGAAATCCCTGGTGGAGGGATTCAATTCCTTCCAAATATTGACCAGGTTATATTGGCGCAAAAGGTGGGCTAGTTTGTTTCTCCGCTTTGGAGGGTGTTTAAATCGAGGGTGATCCTGATTTATCCAAAATCTGGTCCAGGGCCATGTTTGAATCCCCTATAAAAAACAAATTGTCTTGTGCCTTGTGTAAAACCTGAGAAAGTGGTGTCTGAAAAATGTCAGTTTACCTGTATTAGGAGCATAGTAAACAAAAGTGGACAGGTGACCAGATAATGTACCTTTCACGAATATAAATCTGCCCTGGGGTTCCTTCACCACCTCCAACTCATGGAAATTCAAATGTTTTGCAGAGCATAAAGCTACCCTGCAATGTTTTTTTTTTTTTTTGTCTGTGTTGGCTGTATAGAACAGCGGGTAGTGTTTGTGGAGGTAGGAAAGAGCCAAGCTTTTGGTGAAATGTCTCTTGCGGAGCAACTTTATCAGCTGCAAGGGAGTAATATTAGAAAGCTTTGCATCTCTTGATTGGTGAGCTGAGACTCTGGGTGTTGAGACACTATTTTAAAGGGTGAGAAAGTGTTAATTCAAGCTCTGTTCTGGGTGGGATCAAGGCATGTTTTGAGCTAAATAACCTTGATGTGATGATCTTAGATGGCTTGTACCCAAAGTGGAAAGAGCCATCAGATGATCCTCAGCTTTGATGCTGATCACCAGGTGCAGTATGAGATTCTACTGATTCACATGTGCTGTGAGCCTGGTTTGTATGGTTGAGAAGCTAGGGCAGGAGAGCTTGGTGGGGTGATTGGGATAGGGTTTGCACCCCGCCATCCTTTCCCTGCATCCCTGATGCAGAATCCATAGTATACCCTTCCCCCTTCTGTGCAGGACACACTCATGTGCAACATCCTCCGGATCAGTGCCATCTTGGAATCCTTATGGGGTGTTAAGAGTGAGGAATGCCGTCTCGCTGTGGAAAGGGTGCTGCTTGAAGGAGAGAGGTATCCCCTCGGTGTGGGTGCTGCTGCTTTGAAGAAACCCGCTGAACATTGTGCCCTGGAGCTGGGGGAGCACGGAGCCCATGAAATCACATCTTGCATTGGCACCCACACATGCGCATTCCTTACATTCTTATTTTTGATGCACTTTAACATCTGCCTTCCCCTCTTGTATACAGACTTCTGTCAGTAGCACCATCATTAAAACCATTGACAGTTTTGGTGAACATATAAATCACTCAGTCATGCAACATGTCTCAATGTATGTCTCAATATATGTCCATTTCATCTTGTATGACAGGTCAGTAATCATGGTTGTGGCAAAGTCATGGACATTGGTGAAGCATTTTGATGGTCCCCCAAAACCTGAGGATTTTAAACTGGTTGAAAAGGAGTTGCCAGCACTTAAAGATGGAGGTAAGATACTAACTATACTTAGTATAGGTGTTATTTTATTATCTGTTACAAAATAAACCTACTGCTACATAAGTGGACCTAAACTCTAACAATAAGAATCTCCACCAGGCAGGACGGAAGGTCCCTTCAGGTGTGATGGCAATTTTTTAAATAGACTCACCTCTCCTCATTCTGTTGGTGGCACCACCATCTTAACCGAGGCCTCCTCTGGGTTCTTGATCTTCAGCCATCCTGATAGGCCAGGTAAAAAAGATATCCCATGCATGCATACAGAAGTTTGAGTCCCAGCAGCCCTTGGAGATGCTGGAATACTTGGCATATCCAGACATCACACGTAAGGTGCACAAATATAGCAAGTAAGCAGGTAAATAGTTTTTTTTTTTGCAGAAAGAACATCTTCTGTCTCTTCTGCAATAAAAATCCTGCCTGATCTCAAATTTTCATTGCAGAACTATAGCTTCACTTAAAGGCCCTATAGCTGTCATTATAGATGAAATGCAGTTACTTTAATTTGACACTTACATGTTCTTTGATCTAACTCCAAAAATATCTGAAGCTCCAATAATTTCACTTCCCCCATCATTTTCAAAAACCAAACTTTGCTATTAGGGCTCCAGTGCTACTCTAGTGGTACAGCGATAGCTGTATATATAACAATTACAGGCAGGTATCCGAATATGGAATTCTTCTAGGGACAATTCACACTATGGATTTGATTTATTAAAGCTCTCCCAACACCAAGACAGACTGTGATCTACTGTAAAACGGTAAATAATGTGACTTAAAAACATAAATCTTTTCACAGTAGATAAATGTGTTTTAAACCAAAATGTAATTATGTAATTTATGTAATTTTAGAATTGTTGTTCGAATCGGTGTTTTTGAGTGTGGACCCATACATAAGGTAAGTAATGTTAACTAAGAAACGAGTTCCAAGTTATTAGAATTCATAAGAAAAATAATGGACCAAGAAAGTTAGCATAAAAGTAATATTGTATTAAAGGACACATAAAAGCATTACTTCAGTAAAGTTAGTCAAGGTGCGCATATGCAGTTAGCCAGAATAATTAAATTGGTACAATTTTGCTTTTTTCCTGGTGGTCACACGATTATATTCCATTACTCCTTATGTAAATTTACTTATTTGGTAAATTTTAGCCTGTGCCACACGGAGCTCATTTGTGCCACTCCAGCATCAAGAAAGTCATGAAATAAATCGGTTGTGCATGTGGGGAGTTTTCGAACTGCGTCACTAAATGGTTACTCAGGGCAATGTTCTCGGGTGACATTACCGGAAGCTGTGCATCTTCTGTGATACAACAAGGTACATTTACAAACTGGGTGGCAATGCAGAAGTAAGAAAACCACCAGGCATTGCATTGCCATTCATTACAAGAAGGTGCTGATGACTGTCTGGATCACCAGTTATTTAGATACTGTTATTAAAAGACTTTTCTCTAAAAAAAAAAAAAAAAAATTGAAGGTTTACTGATACTTTGGCTAGGTATGTCAGTCTGCTAGATCAAATTGTTGTATAACTTCATAGCCATTCTACAGTGGACCTGAAAGGTGGCAAACTTCTTTGCAGTGAGATTCTTTTCTCTGAACAACTGTATATGTGAATGTCACTCATATACATTGTTTGTCCTGAGCATTTACTTATTTAAAAAAAAACCGTGGACCATGACAATTTGAAATAACATTGGCACTTCTTGGAAGTCCACCATGATGGCTCCAATATCATACTTTTTTGGGCAATCAGCCATAAATCAGACATTAGACTGTAAAAGACCCTAGTTATTTTAACTGAAAAACAACACAAATATTTATTTCCATAAATTTATGAGAAAAAGAAATCCCCCCCCCCCCCCTTCATATCTCAGGTTTCATGTATCAGGACATAATGAAAAGTCCTCTGTTTTTTGGCAGGTCAAGGCACTTGCTGCTAGGTAGAAATACTATGTATATTAGAACAAAAGAAAAAATGCGATAAGATTCTTTCTTTTAGATGTTTTTATAGATTTTGTTTTGTTAGAAAATAGAGTACCTTGAGTTTATATTTAATTTTTTTGTCTGTTATCTTACAGGCCATACAGTAAGAGAGTAATGAAGGAAGGGGATATTATAATAGGATACCAGGTTGCCAGGTAAATAATTTCCACCACAGCTTCTAAGAAAAAAGCTATGAATGTACAGAAAGTACAGCCTTTTTTGCTTGTCTTGTACATAATGTCTTATGTATTGACGTTTGAAGATGGGGCCTGCTTTAATTGCAAATTGAACTGAAAGTTTAAAAATAATGAAAATGTATTAAAAAAGACATATCTTGCCAATATTGAGGTCATCAGAGTTATTGAACCTTAGATTTTCCATCTTCTGAGTTTCCAGTGGGAAGAAAAACCGTCAATATTCCAGCAAGCTTCAGGTGGCTAGCAAATGTGTTTGTTTTGAGTACTTACCCACCAGCTAATCTCTGCTCACCAGTTTGAAATACTTATGGGGTGTAGTTTAAGAGTGTCATGCAACATGCAACCCCCTTTTAGGAAGCCTTTGGAAAACACCCACCACAGGTGACAGAGGACCCAATCTTAATAAAAAGGTCTCCAAGACTGTAGAAGATAGATTATAATGGGAGAACCTGAGTAATTCCGCAAACCTGAATTTCTTAAAATAATTTGCTATTAGAACGTTTCCAATACAGGACAAAATTTATTTCAGGTTTGCTTTATCAACCAGGTCCACCCATCATAGTTTATCTTCTCCAGTCGTGGAGAGCTTTAATAAATCAGGCCCAGTGGGTTCACTGTAAACTATCTACACTTAACTATTCAATATGCCTATGTTTGAACAGCCTTCCGAAAATTGTATTTAACTTATGACACTCTTGACTGACTGTGAAATGCTTCATAAAGCCAACTGCCAAACCATATGACATAGAAAACTGAACAGAAGGTGACTTTTCACATTTTTTTTTAATGATATGTACAACAGTAACTTCATGATTAATTTTTTTCTATAGATTTTTCTTTCAAAAAGTGTACAAAGGGTTATGTGCTTTTCCTCCTTATTTCTCTGTACAATGTTTGGTGTAGGATAGCAGAAAGTAAAAATCCTGGGTTCCCAGTTGGAGGATACTATGTTGCAGAGACTGGATGGACAACACACTTCATATCTGATGGCAAAGGACTACGTGCATTATCCCCTAGCTGGCCTGAATCTCTGCCTATATCACTGGCACTTGGGGCGTTAGGCTTACCTGGGTGAGTTGTACTTCTTTTGTCATTGCTAAAAGGCAGATTATGACCACTTGGCCTGACTGCAGATCATAATGCATCATGAAACATTATGCTTTTGGAGTTAAACAGAATGTAAAATGTATCCATATTGAAAGGTTTCAAGGTCCATAGAGTAAAACTTACCGTACCTAGTGGGAATCAATAGCAAATAGGCTATTATAACCATTCCATTTGTTCCCCCCCCCACTTAAAATTAAAATTTTGCCATCCCTTATATTCTAATAGAAAAATCTGATGGGGTAGAATTATCTAACAGAACAGAAACCCCCTAAACAGGTAATTACTTAAAGGGAAACAATGCAGCCTTCCTCATTAGAGTATGGAGAATGCACCAGCTGATTATAATAAATCAGGCTGATTAAGAATTATTTTGTAAAGGACGTGCAAAACAAACAGATATTTTTTTTTCAAAGCACTGTACACACTTTTCCTTCACATGTGCAATACCTTACTACAGAACCATGTAGAAAATGAATAACCTATGTCAATCTGAGTTGATTCAAAATTTTGACCTAAATAATGGAATATGTATTTGGTTACTGCACTTTTCACATCGTCCTTACCTTTTTAAACTGCCATTTAATGACTTGAGGACAAATTGCAGGCAGTTCCCCACCAACAAATTACACCACACCAGATTATGCTTAAATGGCCCGTAGGCCTTTTGTTACATTAATAACTTAACCAAATAAATAACAAAAATAACACAATAACAAATCAAATTAACTTAATAAATCAATAACCTACCCAAAATTAAACAACATTTTAAATAACATTTTAAAAACATTTTCCCACACATTAACATCCGGTTACTGGTTTTCGAAGTTCCCCCTTTTTATTACATAATTTTGGGATCTGCGCCACCAAGATATGTAATGCTCCCAGCCGCATCATGCCAAGCTCGGAAACAATATCACTACCAAGCCTAGTCCCACCACATAACCACAATACCATGACCTTAAAACACACCTTTTTTGGAGATTCCACACCAAAGGCAGAATCTACCAGCCCCAATTAACACTACCCAAACCAACATCCTTCGAGGTCCTCACCGCAGCACACCCACTGGACCCATTACACGGTAGGGCAGGAGGGTGGGAAAACTTTTCCTTTTCCAACAAACTTTTCCCACACACGGAAACTTCCCTCACTCTGTCTACTCACTAAAACGATCCCTCCTTCTCAAATTCCTGTCCTTTTTCTATTAACCCTCACTGCCTGCTTCCTGTCTCCCTCAGTCATGCAGCCCCTCCACTACCTTCCTAAAGTCATTACATTCCAGGCCTGTCTGTAGTAAGTCAAATAATTTACATTTGTGGCAATTTTTTTTTTTTTACAACATGCTTCTATAGCAGTCTCACAGAAGATGTTGGGTTATAAATCTATCCCATACCTCTCATACTTTTATGGAGAGCATGTACAAGGGCATTTTTTGTACTTGTGCAATCTGTATGTTTTATATATTTTCACTTACTGACAATGTTTTTGTTCTCACTTTCCCACACTGGTTTTGAAAAATACCTTAAAACATCTTAATCATTATATTTTTTTCTGAAATAAAATCAGCCTGTTGACAAAAATGTATGACGTATGACCCATGATATTTGCACAACTGTTTATAAATCTAATATACTGTAAAAACACAAAATATTATCCATTAACCTCCCGACCGTTAAGCCCGACCTTGGTACGGGCTAAAAAAAGTTGCTCTTTTGGTTAACCCCGAGATTTTCCGTACATTAAAATCCCCACTTACCCAGGTAAGTGGGGATTTTAATGTAGGGAAAATCTCGGTCCCCCTGTGCTCATCCAGCGTCGTCCTCCGTCGATCGTCGTCCGTCGATCTCCCTCTCCAGCGTCGGGTGCCTTCTCCTATACCAGCGGGACCGGTAAGATGCCGGCCGGCTTCTTACCTGGTCCCGCTGATCGTCCCACGTCCTTCTCGTTCCAGCGCCGGGTGCTCTCTGAAACAAGAAGCCAGCCGGCGGAGGAAAAAAACAGCCGGCCGGCTTCTTGTGCGTGCGTGCGCGATGACGTCGGCGCGTGTGCGGGAAATTCAAATTGAAACTCATTCATTTTGTATTGGATTGGATACAGGAGTTTGTATTCAATCCAATACAAAATGAATGAATGAGTTTCAATTAAAAATAAATACAAAGTATGTATTTTGTATTGGATTGGATACAGGAATTTGTATTCAATCCAATACATAATGAGAGTTTGAATTTTGTTCTCATTTTGTATTGGATTGAATACAAAGTCCTGTAACCAATACAAAATAATAGAAAATATATTTATGTGGTTTTGTCTATAGGTATGTAACTGACACTAGGGAGGTGTTTTAGAAAAATATATTACTATACAGTATACTGAATTATCGCATTTTCAGTATTGGATTGAATACAAACGCCTGTATCCAATACAAAATAATAGAAAATATATTTATGTGGTTTTGTCTATAGGTATGTGACGGACACTAGGGAGGTGTTTTAGAAAAATATATTACTATACAGTATACTGAATTATCGCATTTTCAGTACTTTTCATTTATTTATGTATTCTTGTTTAAGCTGAATTTTGTGTTTTTCCTTTAATTTTATTAAAAGTAATTTTTTTTTTTTACATGATTGTGTGTTTCAAACATTTTTTATGTTCATAATATCTACTAGACCCTTGTTCGGACATATTTCTGTAAGTTACAGGTCTACAATTTAAAAAAATTTCATGAAAAACAGTGGAACACTTTTGGTACAGAAATCTAGAAATCTAGAGTGTAACGCTCAGGTGGTTAAGGTAAAATGAGATTGTGTGGAGTAAATAAATGCTAAGCCTTTATATGGCAAACATTGATACCCAAAATGGTTCATAAATGATACTTTAAAAATTGTATTAGTTTTAAGTGATCTGTAAATAATGGCCCCAGAATTTTTGCTCTCATTGTAGAACACATGGGAATAACAAATGTGTCACATCAAGGAACACACTAATTCAGTCTCTCTACATGCATGCTAGCATTTGTGTGCCAAAGAATGTGGAATATTAGTTTTAAAAAAATGTTTAAAACTGCTTTATTGCTATACCAGCCCCTTTGTATGATAGCTTTGGGCAAGTGTCTTAATAGTCTGCTAATGTCTTCCCTGCCCTCTGTTTAAACAGATCGAGCACAAACTGTGCACAATTTGCTACAGAGGCGTGCGTATGACAATACTTAGCAGTTCATTGAATTTAGTGCAATTTGCATAATGTGAATAAATAAAAGCCACCACAAAGACTGTACATTAATGTGTGATTTTTCAATGAAACAGTTTGACAGCATACTTTGGCTTGTTGGAAATCTGCAGTCCCAAGGAAGGAGACGTGGTTCTTGTGAACTGTGCTGCTGGTGCTGTAGGGTCTTTAGTGGGGCAGATTGCAAAAATCAAGGTAAATTACCTTTTAAATGTATTATTCCTTTCCTTCCCACTGAAAGCTCAAATTATGTAGAATGACTCTTTTCATAAAATATGTTCTGTATTTGCTAAGCTTCCTTTAAAAATACTCCTTGTCTCTTCCCATGTTGGCCATACGGCCTCTGTTCTTTATAGCACTAGCTACTAGCCAGGAGCTCAGGATGGAAGCCTTACTTCTGGAAGCCTTGTGTTATAATGAACAACTTTGTACAACAAATATGTAAAATATATATCCTAGGGGTCTTTTTATAAAGCAGTGAGTCTGACATTCACTGAACATTCTTCAGTATCACTGAAAATGGTAAATTACTGCATGGACCTAAAAAAAATTTTCAAGGTAAAGGTTTACTGAAATTCAGGTTCACTGTTTTATAAATAGACCTCATAGTTTACCTCTAGTCTGTGATTGATAGAATCCTATACAGTAGCATTTTTTTTTAATGTGAAAGAACCCTTGAAATATATTTCTGGGCTCAGGGAACCCTTTGTAATAATATATATACAGTTAATAGCACAGTGTGAACAGTTTGTTACGATATGAGAATAAAGAAAAGAATAATAATGTAGATTTAGCGTAGTTGACACTCAGGTGAAACAAATGTTAATAGTAATAGAATAAAATAAAAAATAATCACAGGGGAAAAGAAGATGCAGACAGCAAAAAGTAGCGTTTACATCTGTGGTCAGTGCAGAAATGTCTGCTTTCATTGATGTTAGTTGAGTCATACCACCTTACTTTGATGTTCATTGGGTGAAGGGTGTCATTATAGTGCTGGCCTAGAAAAAAAGGTCCCATTGAATAGGTGGTCAGTGAATAGAATGTTTTACATACACATTATAGAGCGCTAAAAATATCATTGATCCCAGTGGAACGAAAGAATATTTCAGCTACTGTAGTAAATTAGATAGCATTGTGCAGATGACATACCAGGATATAAGTGACGCTGAGCAGGTAAGCTGTCTCCTGTGAACCAAAAAGTTGTAAAAACTGCATTACTATAAATGTAAAAGTAAAATCTTAAAGTACCCACATACAAATACAGTCCTAAAGCAATATAATTGCAGAAACCAATGACAAATTATGAAGATGGAAGAATGAGAAAAGATGGAATGATTCATATTTGTATTTTATCAGGGCTGTAAAGTAGTTGGATCTGCTGGCTCAGATGAAAAAGTTGCATTTTTAAAAGAACTTGGTTTTGATGAAGCTTTCAACTACAAGACTGTAAGCTCTCTGGAGGAAGCACTGAAGAAAGCGTCTCCAGAGGGATACGATTGTTACTTTGAGAATGTAAGTTTCCTTGTGGTTTGTTTATTATTATCCAGTGTTTATATATTGCCAACATATTATGCAGCACTGTATAAAAGTCAATAGTCATGTCACTAGCTGTCCCTCAAAGGAGCTCACAATCTAATGTCCCTACCATAGTCATATGTCTTTACTACAGTCTGTCAATTTTTTTTTTTTTGGGGGGGAGCCAATTGCTTAACTGCATGTTTTTGGACTATGGGAGGAAATCCATGCAAACAGAGAACATGCATATAGTGTCCTGGCCAAGATTCAAACCTGGGACCACAATCATGCGGAAAGTATAGCAGCCCTGCAAATCCTAACAGGGAACAAAGTTTGTTCCTCATTATCTGCTGCTGGTTTAGATTTAAAAGGTTACTTCATTTGAACAACATTACTAAAATAATTTGCCTGGCTGTATGGTATTTATTGCTCATAATAAATCTTTTAAAAATAAGAACTAAAGCTATGTACACACATCAAATTTCTTGTCCGATAATCGGCTCAGGGCCGATATCAGGCGATAATCTGGCGTGTGTACAGCCCGTGTTGTTCATCGCCTGTGGATCCATTCTGGCAGATTCACAGAGGATGAATGACGGGTGATCCTAATGCAAGGGAAGGGGGAGAATGTGCAGCAGGGTGCTGTCTTCCCCTCCCCCCTCCATAGAGCAGAACAGTGCTGTGTATGTACACCACTCGTTCATGGCATATCTTGTGGTTCTTAACGTTGGAAAGGATCGCAAAAGATCCTTTCCAATGACAAGAATTGCATGTGTACGCGGCTTAAATGTTATCAGAATCACACAAGTGGGCACTATCAACACCTCGACCGCTTATTCTTCCTATAAATGTAACCGTTTGTATGCAATGAATGATCAGCAGAGGGCAGACAAATTGCAACTTTTTTGTTGCTTCACCAGGGGTGACAAAACTTGTTTCAGGGGCCACAATAAGTTTTTAAATTTGATAGACGGGCTGGGCCAGTATCAGAAGGATGAAGAATGCTAGTTGTATTACTGTCTCTGATTTAAAGGGAAATTAAACCCAAAACAAAAATTTTACTTATCTTCAATCCTGCTGAGCAGTCAGTCTGCCGGGAGGTTTCTTCTATCTGGTCCCGCGTCATTCTGGTATCCGTCTTCAGGCCGGCACAGAGGAAGCACCAGGTGTTTCTTCTCAGTCTGTGCCTTCTTAATTACTGGCTTAACAAATATGATGTTATTGAAAATCAGGCAGGCAGATAAGTATTTGCAGCATTCATATTTCTTTAGTACACATTTCTTTAAAGTCAAGCTAGACAAACATTTATTTGCATGTTTCTTCAGACATAGCACAGTAATCTAATTTGTATGCTATTTTTTACACACATGTACACAATGGTGTCCCTTAAATGGTAGACCATTGGGAACAATGTCATCCTTACAGATAACCAGAAAGATAATTGGAGTCAATGGTAACTGACATGGCTCATTGCTCAAAGAATCCCTAGTGACCTCTGAAGGAACCCTGGTTGAGAAACACTGGTGTAGAGTGTAGACATAAAGGCTGATTGATCTTAATTTCTTCTAGGTTGGAGGAAAGTTTGGAGATGCTGTCTTGCACCAAATAAATGATTTTGGAAGAATTGCTGTGTGTGGTGCCATCAGCATGTACAATGATGAAGTGCCGCCTTCAGGTATATGAATATATTTTCTTTTCAAAATATTATTCAAAACTCGATTTCTATTATTCTCTTTAAATGTACCTAATAGATGACTAGAGAGGAGTAAATATTCTGTGTACAAAAGTTAGTATCAACACCTTATCCTAAACTCTTTTTGTCTGCTATTTGTTAGAATCAGGTTAGCTATCAGTGTCTTGTGTTACTTGGACTCCAGTGGCAAGATGTCTGTTCTATTGGCATAGGCATTAAAAGGGAATCTCTCTACTGGATGATTTTTTTCTAAAATATATTGTATAAAAAAAAGTAGGCTGGAGTTGTTCAACCCATGGTGCACAGGAACATAAAAACATTCAGTAGGCAGAACTATGATGGCAGCATCTTATCACTGAAATTGCCATTACCTATAAAATGCATTGGGTTTTCCCAGCCCTTCATATATTACCTACAAGTGAAATGTGATTTTTGAAATAGACAAATAGAAATAGATGTGAATTATAGTAGGAAATGTAGTAGTCCTCTTTTAATAAAAGCACCATAATCTTTAGTTTTTTAAGTTATATTCAGTCTATGTAATTCTGCAGCTTCCAGTAAAATATTATCTGGTGTTTCTCCCTGTCCTTGTCTTCAATTGTGTTTCTGCATTGTAAACCTGTATTTATTTCTGGTGGGGACTATAAATGGCTGTGGTGATACCTATTGTTCAGGAAAGCTGTTATTGCACCATCAGGAAGCCTACCCAGAGCATGCACAAGAGACACTAATGTGAGTGAATATAGCGGGCAGAGGACATGACTTTGAGGGCAACTGATACTTAAGCAAAACCAGAGCTGAGGTTTTACATCTAAGGACCGATAAAGTATGATTAGGGTATTCAGGAATTGACCTAGAGTTATAGTTAATGGTCCTTCATGTTAACCGGAAAGTGTGAGAACAGCATTGCACGTATATTCATTTTCTTTATATATGACCAAACTTTTTCCTGTTGATCATATTGGGTTTTTTAAAAAAGGACCTTACATGCATCCACATATCCTATGGAAACAACTACGTATGGAAGGGTTCCTTGTGACTCGCTGGCACAACCGATATGATGAGGGTTATGCACAGCTCCTACAGTGGATTTTAGAGGTAAGCCGATTTTAGCAAATAATACTCGAGTATTTAAAATTTGCATTCACTTTAGAACTACCGGGATAAGGCATTTCTGCAAAATATATTTGTATTTAAAACCACTGTTGGCAATGGAAATCAGCTGAGCAGCTTTGTGCAAAACATGCTTGCAAGCAAATTCTAGACTTGGAACTGAAATGTAGAAGACAAATTACTTATGTGCTGATGTCAGTATGTAATAATTATGACAGGCCCAGGAGCTCAACAGAATCATGTAAAGATGGATTAATAAAAACACACATACAAACAAACCAGATTTAATGAGCATCTAATTAGTGCCTTTGGCTTTCATAAGCTTTGCTTTGGAAGTCCTGTTTCATAATGATATAATTACCCTAAAATGGCCTTGTTCACATTTTGAATTGCATGCTGTACCAAATTCTTATTTCCAAGTGAGTATGCCAGATAATTGATTAAATTTGTGTTAGGTAGAAAACAGAAAAGCAAAAGTGTGTAAAATTATTAAACATCCTGCATGTATACTGAATCCCATTTTTTTGAATAAACATACACACAAACCCACACTTACTGACTTTACTTTCACATGCATATCTATCTTGAGGCATATGTCAGGGCAAAGTAAAGTTTGAAATTTTAGCCCTTTAAAGACACTGTGAGTACAGTAAAAATCAAAAGATCTGCCCCAAATGCACAGTGCTCTCATAATTCCTGTTGTGGACTGATTGGTGAAATCGGTGGTCAGCAGACTTTTGCAAATCAAACAATCCCTCTATCATACTCCCCATGAGATGAGATTAATCATTCTTTATTATTCACCAATTATTCCTATTTATTTAATAAATACATATAACAAAATTCTCCTGATGGTATATTTGGCAGGACAAAAGGTTTTGGGGGTTTGCATGCACTTTATTATATTTTTTTACATTAAAACAATACTTTCTCAATTAGCAAGATAAAATATGGAAATTTCATTATTAATGAGCAAATAAAACTTCTTTATTTGTTTTTAGGGGAAAGTAAAATATCATGAACATGTCATCACTGGATTTGAAAACATGCCTGCAGGATTCATGGGAATGCTCAAGGGAGAAACCACTGGGAAAGCAATTATTAAAGTGTAGATTTTCATACATACAGAAATATAGTTGTAAAAAAAGTAATATTATAAATTCTTGTTTGCATAAAAAACATGATTGTCTTCTTCTGTACCATAAAAAGCTTGTGTATTTTTTTTCAAAAACTTTCATGGAAAGTTACTGCAACAGCTCAGTAAGGATACATGAGTGTAAGTGTGTGGTGACATCTCCCAATATAGTTACAACTCGATATATACAATTCCATACATTCAAATACATAGAGAACAAAAACCATATGCTAAACATGAATATTTGCTGCAGCCTTCTGGGCAGTCTTAAACTAAAATAGCATCAACTAAGATAGATAAACGACATATGTTTTGCCCTTCCCTTCATGTTTAGTTACATACATGAGTATGATAAAATTATGGGTTTCTAACAATAGTATATAGCATCGCTGACTTATCTAGTGGAGGGTTAATCTTTATCCTTAACAACAGCACGTGTCCTGGCGATTCATTTGCTACATGCTTTTTCTCAATCTGCTTAATAGTCAAGTATGGATAAGGATGGCAGTCTAACAAATCGCTAGTGATGGCTTCTTTAATTCTGTCCCAGCAGATTACCTTGACTGTACCATTACTAATTCTTTTCTGTGTTGATCACGTTTGCCATTATTTCAGTTTTTCTAGAGTTTTGTATTAATGCCAAGTATGAGGAGCTGGACAAGTGATTGCAATACATATACCTTTGTGTAAAAAGGTCAGTGCTGGTCACCCATCGTTCATGGATCTGTCCAGGCAGATCCACAGACAATGAACGAGGAATAATCATTATGAAAGTGAAGAGGAGAGAGGTTAGCAGGGTGCCACCCAATCATTCTCCCCCTCCCCTCTCCATAGAGCAGAACGGCATTGTATGTACGTCACTTGTTCATGCTTCGTTCAGTCTTTGTCTTGAAAGATCCTTTCCAACAACAACTATTGTACATGTGTACATAGCCTTAAGCTGCGTACACACCTGCAATTTTTCTCGTTGGAAAGGATCTTTCACGATCCTTTCCAACGAGAAAAGACTGCACGATGCATGAACGATGCTGTACATACAGCACCGTTCATGCTCTATGGAGAGGGGAGGGGGAGAGCGACGGAGCGGCACCCTGCTGCGCGCTCTCCCCTTCCCTTTCATTAGGATCGGTCGTCGTCCATCGTCCATGGATCCGCCAGGACGGTCGTCGGACGATGGACGACGACCGACTGTACACACGGCAGATTTTCGCCCGATAATTGGCCGATACCGATTATCGGGCGAGAAAAATTTGCCGTGTGTACGCAGCTTTAGTTTTCCTCTGGCATACTAGATAGGGATTTCCAAGAAGATACCTGCCTGTTTTAAAGGTGAGAATTAAAATAAATCGGGACATTCTAGTAAGCCTGGTACTTTCCCCAGACTGCCAAATATGCTCTTTGTTTTTCACTATTAGTTTTCTGGGGCATATAGCTAAAACATCAATTCAGTTACAAATCTTATAAATTATGTATGCATGTAAAATATGCACATTTATGACAGGTTTGTCATTTAGCTGTCACTTATGTTGACAGTTTAACAATTAAGCGTTCAAGAATATCTGCTATGGTTTCACATTTCAACTTTCTCAGCTTTTGAAGTATATTTTTGATCATGCCTTAAAGCAAAACTAAATTTAAATAAAAAATAATCACACCTAAATCTTTACTTCTGCAGATCCCTTGATCGCTCCAGAGCTGTCCATGATTTGGTCCTGCGTTGTCTTGGTTTCTTGCTTCGTCCCGTGTAGAGGATGCTCAGGGAGCTGTCATCTACTTGCTTCTTCTGCCTAGGTCACTCAATCTCCCACTGTGTAGGTGCAAGATCGGTTGATGAATGCTGCTGTATTTGTGTGCATGTGTGGGATCAGCATATTTTTTTCAATGACAGAAAAGCCCCTTCCGTGCATGCCTGATCTCGGGCATAGCTTGCCACACATAAACAGCGATCAAATTCTAAATGAATTCTACTTTCCAGAAGATTTAAATGCTGAGCAAGCCAAACTCACTGACCAGAGTGCTGACATGTGTAATTGAGAACTAAACTTTTTGTTATATCTGTATAATAGGTGCAAAAAGTAGGAGCTGCCATTTGTCTTCTCCATTTTCTGTGTTATCTCAAAGTTCCTATAAATATATATATATAAATATATATATATAAATATATATATATAAATATATATATATAAATATATATATAAATATATATATATATATATATATATATTTCTCCTAGTTCCTATTTTGGACTATGGAATGATTAGCCTTCATGTATGTATCTGATGGAAAAAGTGTTTGAGTACTGCATTTCTGAGAAAACTATAGCTTTTATAATACACTTTAGGTTTCCTTTACTGTTTGTGCAGCTTCATGAATTGGGGTTACAATCAGTTTAGTTGTAGCTTCTCTTTTATCCTGTTGTGCATGATTTTTTTTAAAGCAATTGTAATCTGGTGTACAATTCTGAGCCATGAGCCACTCTTGGTTTCCCGACTGTCCTACATTATATTATTTACTTCCCTTTTCTTAGAAGTTACATCCTCACGCTGAAATTACTACTTTGCATTTCCTCTTCTGTCCTAAATTTTCCCAATTTGGTATTCAATAAATACACCTCTGATAAAATTGTAAAGAATAAAACATGTGAAATTCTACCCTTTTTTTAAAAAAGAAAAAAGTAGACAGGGTAAAGCTTTATTACATTTAATAATCAAAGAGATCATTGTATTGTGCATACTGATAGCAACTACACACATTTCTTTTCCTAATATTGTGGCATTAATAGCTGATTTTCTAATAGTACGTGATAACTAGCTCTAAATGTCCTCAATATTTGTTGTGCTACGCCTTATGTCACACCTTAAAAATCTTGCCAATGTTAACCTTACTATAAAAGATAGCAGAAGCTAGCTGAACTTTTTCCCATTTCATAGGATTAGAAAGTTAATGATATACCTAAGTGAAAATATATACAAATAGTCACCACAGTGCTGAGTGGTAGAGACAGAGAAAAGTATAGCTCATGGGTGGAAACAAAATGGAGTACAGGGAGAATCTCAAATATATGTGAAATAAGCTTCACATGTGTTATAAAAAATTTCAGTTCTAATTACTCATAAAATTGTGAAACATATAAAGGTGTAGTTGTACGCAGTATGTAATTAATCAGTATGCAGTTTAAACATTGCCAGGATGCTTTATTTACAGTCATTATGAGGCAGCATTAATAGTCTTTTAGTTTTATAGCATGGCCCATTTGATACAAGCAATGAATTTCTTCTCAATAGAAGGAAAAGGGAAAGTCTTAAACCCTTAAATGTATATTACCGTAAAAGAAGTTTCACAGATGTGATTAATTAGGTTATCTTGTGTGGGATCTCACTGGGGGTTGCTCATGGTAATGGGATGTTTACAGGGCAGATTAGAGGCATCAGACTCCAAAAGTCTAAAATTACAGCAGTTTTTTGTTTAGACAAGTGTTACAGCACACTCTCCAGTACTTCACAACAAAACAATGAACAGTACCCGGCTGGGCCTCTGGCTACCTCACTTAGGTGCCCTCTCTAACTAACACACACTAAATCAACACTGTTTCACTCACAGTTCCAATCTGGTTTTGCCCACTGGCTTTCCTGGAGCTCTGTCCCCTCTCTCCTCTCATGTGGCCTGGAATCCACTCTGGCTCCCTCTCAGCCTCTGACTGATCACATCTCTCTTTCACTCCCTTGGCCGGCTCCAGGGCCCTACTGTCCCTGGTTTCTTTCCTAGGAAACCTAATAACACTACCTCACTTTAATTTCCCTGGAGCCTTTAATGCACTTTCCCTGACATTTTTGGGGCACTCAGTCACAGTGGCTATAAATAACTATTGAATGGGTATGTATGTTAAAATATTGCTAGGATGTTTTGTATATAGTGAGTATAATGCAACTGTAATTAGGTTACTTAATTTTGTTGATCTTACTCCAGCTCCTTATTCTTGCTCTCTCCATCTTTCTGTTTCATTCTGTCTTTGTCCTTCTCCCCTCACTCAGTGCAATTCAAATCGACTTTATTGGCAAGACCAAAATCATTTCCGCATTCCCATAGTCATTAAGGCATAGTTATGAGTTGGAAGGAAGAATTTGAGGACTAACTATTATCAAGGGTGTAAAGGATAATTGAAGGGGAAAAGGAGGTGAGTGAGCAATTGTTATCAGGTTAAAGAATAATATAAAGAAATGTGGGTGTTGAGCCTAAGTAGTTCTCATGCAACTATCATTTTGTGATATGCTGTGACATACTCTGCAGCTTTTTCACCAATGGCTTCTCTTCCCAACCTGAGATTCGTCTCAGTAGATTGTTCTACTGACATACTTATGTGGATATTCTCATGAATATGTAGAACATCGATTAACATAAACCTTTGCACAAGTCATTCACCGCTCTATTTTAAATTCACATTTTATTTAAAACTTTTTCCTACCTAATTGTTCATAATGAAAAAAAATAAATAAACCTTCAAATATCTGCAAAGCATAAATTAGTAGTAGGATATAAGATCTGCCCTTTAACAAATGTTTGCCAGCGGGGAGGAGTCAATACACAAGAGTGCGAGCTGCTTTTAGAAACTTCTTTAAACTAGGATAACTTCCAACATAGAACAATGAGGTAAAACATACCATTATGTTTCTGAACAGCATGTGTTAATATTCATACTTTTGCAGCATGTTGTATGTCAGCTATCCGTTACATGTGTATATTTCTGTTTAATGTGTTAATAGATTTGAATACTGTGGGTCATGTAAGGACACATTCCGTTTCCTATTTTGTACATGTTTATCATAACAGGAACTCGCCTCTTGCTGCTACATAGAGTATCAATAGGCTGCACTTTGCGACATACTAAATCTTGTTTTGAAAGGCGAAAATTTGCTTGCATACAAAAACTTAAAGTATACTTGAATTTAAACTCCTAGTAGATACAAGAAAAACTCATGAAGGCATTTATTTAAATACTATACAAATATTTAATGTGTCTTTTAAGGCTAGGTTCACACCTGCAGTGAGGTTTAGCAATACCTCACACCAGGAACTGCCACCTTTCACAACATGGTAGTGTCTTCCAGCAACAGTCCCATAGAAAATGAATAGCAGCTGTCAAATATGCAGACACTGATTCCTTAGGAATGTTCATGCAAAAGGCAGGAAATCTTTCAGTGGGGACCCGTGTTCCTGTGACAATTGTTTACAAGGGGGTATCCTTCACTGATGAGTGTACAGGACAAGATATGATTGAAATCTGCCTAATGAAACACATCTGTCTGTTTCTTCTCTCATCACAAGTCAATGTGACTTCATTAATGGATTGACATAAATAAAAGTTTTGTGATGCAAAACAGTTCTCTTGTTTGTATTTCAACGGTGCATTTAGCTGTTTACAGTATATACAATGAAATATGGGAGATGAGATTAGGTACATTTGGCTGGATATGGATAGTCTAAGCATATTACATTTCCTAATGGTAAAGTTTGGAAGCCAAAACAAACAGCATGTATCCTACCAGCCTGCTTAAATGCCTAAAATAAATCTCTGCTTCTTTTAAAATTGATAAATAACAAGTCAATTTGCAAAAGTTTATTAAAATAAATCACCCCTTTTCCATCTATGATTTTCTAAAATTGTCAAGAAATTTAAATATCCCACATTTTCATGGATCCTACTCCCAAAAATTATCTCCTGCTTGTATAATTGACAAGTCCTTCTCATTCTTAAAACTGAAAAAAATTGGCACCTGTGTACACTTGATCTGTAGCTGTAACATCCAGATTTTGTTTTCATATTGATAATATTTAAATAATAAAAAAAACTTCTAAAAATATCTTCGTTTCTGTTCTATATTTTAGTTAAGATAATTAAAAAATTTTTTTTTGCTGTAGCTTCTGCTACTTGCTTATGAATATTGCTTTATTGCTACTTTCTTTATGCCTATTTTCCTTAACAAACTTCACATCATTCTTATGGTAAACAAATATCAGATATAAAGTTAGAAGGTGAAGCATTTGTATAGCAGGCATAGGATGTGGTAATTTGTGACGTTGGGTTTGAGTTTTTAGGCAGATGTACAACCAAAGAATGTATGAAAAAAGGAACCCATTGGGCATACCACTAGTTTACATACCACAAGTAAAGATGAAAGATTTATCCAAATACAGTTATGTAATGAGATTTCCTTTTTTGGATCCTGAAAGATTAGATTCACAGCTCCTCTTCATATATACCAATGTAAAATCCAGATTTCCATGTTTAATAACTCCTTTTTTTCAATAGCCACACAAAAAGCTACCCCAATCCTAGCTTCAAGACTAACTCTGTTTATTGACTGCTCCCAATGCGTAACCGGACAATCAATGACCACTTTTGTCACTTGGACACTGCAAAATTGCTCAATATCCACAAATGTGCATAAAAAACTACACCATGTGTCTATATTCAAACAAGTTGGAATGCATTTCTTAAAAGCCATTTGTTGGCAAATGTTTTCAGTTTTGAACCTGATCCATTTCAGGTTTGCTGGATCATCTAGGTTCTCCCATGGGCGTCTATCTTTTCAAGTCCTGATGAACTTTAATATATCAGGTCCAGAAAGACAACCTGTTCTCTGAGAAGATTTTTATTTAAAAAATATGAGCAGTACTTAGAATCCAGCAACCCGTAAGATAACAAATGCCTTTTAAAGGAGTATAAAAAATATATGGAATAGGAAATGCACAGCAGAAAATACAGAATGAGGTGGAAGAGAACATAAAGCTCAGCATACAGAATGTGTTGTCATGGAACAAGAACCACTCAGAGAACAGAAAGATGTGGTGTGGAATAGGAAACGTAACAGGTATGATTTATTAAATATGACTAAGACTGGAGAAGATAGGCTATCATGGGAGAACTTATATGATCCAGGACAAACCAGGAAAGGATTTGTTCCAGGATTTCATTTGTTAAATAAAAACAATTAATTTCAACTTCAAAGAAATGTATTCCAGGTTTGCAGGGTCATCCAGGTTTTTCCTGATAGTCTATCTTCTTCAGTCTTGGAGAGCTTTAAAAATCAGGCCCTATATTTATTACAGAATGAGGTGGTGTGGAAGAAGACTTACACAGTACAGAGTATGAAAGAAGGTGGTATGGAATATATAATGCACAATGCAAAGTACAGAATGTGTCAGTGAAGAATAGGGTGTAGTGCAATTTAGAAAATGGGAAGGTGAGGGATAGGCAATGCACAGAAAAGTAAAAGCGATGATATAGAATAGTGAACACAGTGGGCCTGATTTATTAAAACTTTCCAAGGCTGGAGAAGATACTTTCATCAGTGAAGCTGGGTGATCCAGCAAACCTTGAATGCATTTCTTGCTCTTTTGCTATTTGCTAGCAGATGTTGAATCCTGGATTCACCCAGCTTCACTGATGAAGGTGAATCCTCTCCAGCCATGAAGAGCTTTAATAAATCAGGCCTAGTGTACAGAGCAGGAAAAATAGGGAATAGGGAAAACACCACACAAAGTACAGAGTTAAGAACTGTATTTTGTGTGGTATACTTACATACATACAGATGCTAGACTAATAGCTGTTCATCCCTTCCTGCATTCCCCTATCTGTGATGTAGATATGATAGTTCAATATACTAGTCCTATACCATGACAAGTGTGAAATAACAAGCAGACAAAAAGGTGTCATCAAGTTGTCTCCTGAGCAGCAAATAATACCAGATATACAAATAAATGTGCAGTGCTGATTTTGCAAATAGTCTCATTTTCTCTCCTTATTTGATAATAAGGTAAAGTGAATTTGAGGAACAAAAACACATGTACCATAAAAGTAAAAGGCAAATTCTTAAAAAAAAAAATGCCAATACTGTACTACAGGAGGGGTAAATATACAGAGGGACAAAATTAAAAACTCAGACAAAGTCGCAGGCCAAACCTAAAGTTTTTTGATAGATATAAAACCTTTTTATATGTAAACAAAGAGGTTTGGCTTCACATTCAATCTGGAACAAGCCTATAACAGAAGAAATAGCACCGCTACTACAATTCCCTGTGTCAATAAAACAGTCCAATGTGGGGCCACCCATAGGCTGAGAGGCCGCTGGTCTATAGATGCAAGTGATGTCGGGAAATATAATAGCAGCGCAATTTCAATGCAGTGGCAGGCCTGCTGCAATTCATATTTAAAATTCCTTTGGGGGGCCAAAGTTTGACGCACCTGCTGTACAATGTTTCTTTTTTGTTTACAAGCTGTGATATAACTGGTTCAGTGTTAACTTCCTAGACTCAAAGAGGTAAGGGTGGAGAGACCTTGTGACAATCAGAAGCATTTACTGTTGTTCATAAGAATGGCTGGAGGGCATGTCTGTACTCATGTACAAAATCACCTTTTCCCAACTGTTGCAGGGGCATGTTGAATGAGAGATACAGACTTGCATGTATTGGCATGACATCCTTTATGTCTAAACAGGAGCTTGGGGGATGCAAACTCACCATGCCATCACAAATCTGCTTCCATTCTTGACTTCATTAGAATTAAAACAAAAGGAAACATTGAAAAATATATTAAAGATCCAGTGTATCTAACAAATTATACACAAAAGACAGATGTATGATACTACCTAAATCCTTATAAATTATCCAGCGGTAAATTAAAGGGAATTGGTAATCACTGATGTGATGTATACCTTTATAAAGAGATATTCTGTTAAAGATTTTCTAAATTTTTCAAGGCATGGCTTGAACAAATGCATACCAAGATTCATTTTATGTTATTTGCTAAGTCATTCTTCATCAAATGCAGATTTACAGTTTTCTGAGTCATTTTGCTTTTAAAACAAATACTTGGCCAGAATATAACAGAAAGAACTTGTAGAGCTCCATGAAAATACAAAGAAGATTATGATTTTTGGCAGGATATCTTGGTGTGGTGAACATAGCATTATTTGTACAACCAATAAAGCTGAACTGATATCATTCAGCTAGAACCACCTCCTTATTGAAACACTATAATAAAAGGTTTTGTGCAGTGGACTGTGATCTGATGATTTTTATCTAGCAGTCTCAGCAGAATGGTGCTGTCTCGTTCGTGGACCCTGGTGAAGCATTTCGAGGGGGCCCCCAAACTGTCTGACTTCAAACTAGTGGAAACACAGTTGCAAAAGTTAAAAAATGGAGGTAAGATTTCTTATGTTTTACTGGATTATTCGAAATACAAAGATAATAACAGAAGAAATATTATTGTTTACTATCAGCTACTTCAGAATTGAATTGTTGAATGTGTTTTTTCCCTCTACAGAGGTGTTGTTGGAAGCTGAGTGTTTTAGTGTGGACCCATACATGAGGTATGCAATTATCTGTTTATCTTACAATTAAGTTTGTGGTCTCCTATTTATAGTTTGCTGTGCTCCCCCACCTAATAGATTGCAAATTGGATTGGGCAGGTTCTTCTTCTCCTCCTGTGTCATTGTTGGTACTTGTTTTGTGAGTTGTTTTTCATGTACAGGCCCTATTTATGATGCAGTGCAGCAAGATATATTGGCTCTTCATAAATAAATAAAGGTTTCAGTTATAAGTCACTTGAAAATCTCTACAATCCGTTGTAATAAAACATATCTAATCATAAGTGCAAAAAGGAATATATTGCAGCTCACTAGTCCTTGGTGGCTGCGTTAGTTTTTATATCTGAAGCTTTTTCCCTTTTTTTTATCTGATAATCTGTCCAAAAACACATTTCCTGTGTTAGAGTGGCTACACTCCCTGTATGGTACATACAGAGGAGGACTGTAGCCACTCTTAGATAGTAGCACCTGCAAAACGGGGAGTACAGGCTGACATTCAAAAATCTGGCCATCAATAATCTGGTTCCTTCAGTTTTCGGGCATGGATTTCGAAGCTCGTTTTTTCTGGAGGCACCCTTTATGTTTTGATGGCGCTGTACTCCAGAATCAGCTGTTGGATCTTGCTTGCACGTGCTTTCCTGTTTATTCCTTCTCCTTTATTTGCTGCTGTATAGCCCCATTATGGATTCAGCATCTATTTAAAGAACGGTACAGGTAGTCATTTTCTGTTAAATATATACAGCATATATAACTGTAAAAAATCCGGAATTTTTGAAAATCCGGCACTCTTCAGGTCCGCAGGTTGCCGGATGTTTGAATGTCAACCTATAGTGGATTTATGCAAAGGGGACTAGTGGCGTTAGATAGACTTTACAAAGTACAGTAAATGAGCCTAAAGCCCAGGTTCACTTTTTATGCATTTACACCAACATGTTTATTTCTTCTTATGTTACAAAGTTTGTCTAGATACATAAAAAACTGACCATTTAAAGCACCACTGTCAGTGTTAAATGTTTTATTTAACTGCTACTTTTGCTGAACAGCTACAATATCATATGCAGGCAGGATCACATTCAACACAATTACATTTCAAAGGACAAAAATAAAAGCGTATGTAAGTGTATTAAAGTAGGACTAAATTTTAAAAACTAAAAACTGTAACCAGTCAGGTGGTTATTGCATAAGGAACAAGGAATATCCCTTCTGCAATAAAAAAAAACTCGCCTGCCTACAATTTTTTAAATATACTCACCTGTCCCTGTTCTATGGTGGGTGCCGCCACCTTTTTCCTCTTCTTCTGTAAGATACCTCATTTTTAACCATTTTGATTGGCTAGGCTGGGATGATGTAAACTGAAGCTAATTTAGCTTATGCCTTGTGCTAGTTTAGCTTGTGTCTGAATTATCATTCTTAGATGTGGTCTTCACTCATTGGGGTCGATATACTTTGGGAGCAGAGTCTGTTATAAATGTTAAAAATGACATTTTTGAAACATATAAACAGCTGCCTCAAATGTTTATGTGGTATCACAAGCATAACCCACTTTATTTTTGTACCAGGCCATACAGTAAAACAATGATGAAAGAGGGGGACATCATGATTGGAACCCAAGTTGCAAGGTAATAATTTACTTTAATCTTCCGAAGTAATAAATAATGAAATAGACCAAATGCATATATTCAGCAACTCAGTAACCTATTAAAAAAATAAACAAAACCTTCTAAAAAAAGACCCGTAATATTTGCAGTATAATTCCAGCCCTTGTCGATTAAATTCTCAAGCAGATCAAAGCCTAGATCTTCACTTCATGCATGCTTTGAAAGGTTTTAAATGCTGATGTCTCCTATGCTGTGGTTCCACCTTCCTGCCCAAACAAAGAACATTTTTTTCTAGTTAAAATGGTGTTTCTTCCCAGTCCCTACATCAACAATCAAATTAAAAGGGAAAGGCACTGTAAGCATTGGCAGCCTTAATTCTGGAATTTGTTCAGCTTCCCATGGCACTCTAGGATTAAAGTCCATTTATACCATATTTAGGACAGATAGGTGTTGGGACTTTTCTGACCCTATCTTTCACTGTCCAAGAGTCAAAATAGACAATAGAGTTACTTTCATAGAATTTAACTTCTAACTTAACATTTAAATGTAAAATTTTATCTACTTGCAGAAGTAAGTTAATGTAGAAGCTAGAGGAGGTACTGTTAGTGGCCTGCAAGTCTGGGGCTTCTAAACTCCCTTC
Organism: Pyxicephalus adspersus; assembly: GCF_032062135.1. Classification (NCBI taxonomy): domain Eukaryota; kingdom Metazoa; phylum Chordata; class Amphibia; order Anura; family Pyxicephalidae; genus Pyxicephalus; species Pyxicephalus adspersus. Next base: position 45,627,676 of record NC_092860.1, read on the forward strand.
TGACATCTGACTTCAGAATAACTGCACCAATAACTTTGTTAGCTCACATTTCTGCAGCTGATTGCCCAAAGCAGTGGCAGAGTATCTTTAAGGTATCTGATGAATTTTTAATTTATAAGCTAAAATTTGTGAGCTAAACATTTCAAAATTGATAGTTGGAGTCTTAGTTAAAAGCATCATAAGCTGTAGTCGAAATACTGCTGGAAATTGTGCTATAAAATATACATCTAAACACCAGGTTAGTAGCATGAATTGTAATACATTATTTTTTTATTCAAGCCAATAGCATTTGAACTATATTGTTTCTTCTTTAGGGTTTTGGAAAGCAAAGATTCAGCATTCCCAGTTGGAAGCTATGTCATATCAAATGCTGGTTGGACTACACATTCTGTTTCTCAAGGGAAAGAGCTAAGTCCTCTTTTGAAAAATTGGCCTGACCATGTCCCCAAGTCTCTGGCTCTTGGAACAATAGGAATGCCTGGGTGAGTAACTACAATTTTTAGTTTAATTGTAAATCTGATCTGAAGCTACACTTTACATATAAATATTTCTTGTGCTGTTTAGGTAGTGAAATCCGATTGGTTAGGTTGTTTTTAAAATCTGGTTATTTTGATGACAGCCCACACCATGTCTGTGATCAACGTGTACAGAAATCTCTGTGAGTTAGAGCAGGGCAGCCAATAAATCTGACATTTGTAAAGAATACCATACAGCATGGGCAGTCTTCACTTTTTTCCACTGAAGTGTGTCCAAGCTACCCAAGTTGTGATAAAAAATGTTCTGTTTTGTCAATAACTTCAGCAGTCAGACATTACAAATGCATACTACAGTAGAATCTAGTTTAATTACCTATTTTGGCTCATAAGGTACCTGTCTAGATTGCCAGTGAATAGGGATACCTGCCCTGGCACCAGTGAGAAAGCCACAGATATTATTTGTTGATGGATTTAATGGTTCCTGGAAAAGACAGATAAAAGGGTGACCTGTAGAGCTGTAGAGTATTCATAATTTTGGAACCAGCTACCCCGGTATAAATAGAAAGGACAGTTTGTTTACCAGCATATGAGAGACGTGGTTCCTTTTAGTGTTAGATATCTCAACAGGTGTCTATAAATAATGGGAAAACAAATGGAAAATTGTAAGACATACAAACAGCAGATTAAGATTTTTCTAGTTAACGTTGCTGCCTATAGGGAGTATGTTGGAAAGTATGAAAGCAAGTCCTACATATTAACAGGCACCCCTACTTCCTTTGACCATGATCTTACTTAGGCGTCTTACAAAAATGGTAATCCTCTTAATGGGTTTCATCCATGGGGTTGATTTATTAATCTAGCAGGAATTATAAAAAAAAAAAAATCACAAAAAAAAACAAATAATAGCGACTTAATGTTTGAAAAGAAAAATTCACTCATCATATTCGAAGCCTAGTAGTATATAAAGTTTATTTGGGGTCCCTATTCCATCCCATCTTTTAGGTAGGAATGGGGTTTTGTGGTTCAGTTGGGAGCACATCTCTCCACAGGTGATCTCAGTAAAGGTGCTTTGCAGTTTTATAATACAAACCAGGTATTGCCAAAGTCTGAAATTTATATAGAAAAATGATAGAAATATTCATTGTGTTTATTTTATGTTTATTTCTATTTAAAACACAACAAAAGTTCTACACCTCACTTGAATGATGTACTTATTGGAATATATAATTTTTATTTTTCTAAGTTTAACAGCATACTTTGGCCTACGAGAGATCCTTTTTGCAAAAAAAGGTGAAATACTTCTTATCAATGGAGCAGCTGGCGCTGTAGGATCGATTGTTGGTCAAATAGGAAAAATAATTGTGAGTATTTTTTAATAAGAGTCTTTTATTACTGCATACCTATAAAAATAGATCAGATTTAATTTTTCATAAATATAATGAAGTGCTTTTCTGTTCTATGCATGATAGAAGGGGTAATTAGTAGCATGGAAGAATAAAACAAGTAAGCAGATTTTAGTAAGTTATACAAACAACTCATTTAACACAACTTTGATGAATATAAGTTTGGATAAGGGGAAATGTATCTGTTACATTGATACTTGATGCTTTACACTGTGAAAATCAATATCAGTTTCTTTGATTGGTGTGTTTTAGGGCTGTAAGGTTGTTGGATCTGCTGGCTCAGATGACAAAGTTGAATATTTGAAAGAAATTGGTTTTGATGAGGCTTTTAACTACAAGACCATAGGCTCCTTGGCGGAAGCATTGAAGAAGGCATCTCCAGAGGGTTATGATTGTTACTTTGAGAATGTAAGTTGGTTATTTTAAACCAGACATCCTAAGATAACACTTGAAAAACATTCCCATTGGCCTCCCCACTGATGAGCCAAACTCTGTACTTCAAAACTGCCAACAGGAATTATAGTACACCTATTATAGGATGAACATGGAGGCTATATTTGTTGATTTCTCCTTCTTAAAATGCTAGTCGCCAGGTTATGAATTGACCATCTTGTTTCACTACTTTGGATTACTTAACTGGGACAATTCCTTGTTTGCATTTTGTATTAGAAAATATTAATTTTGTTATATATAGTATCTTAAAATATATTTTTGTTAATGTATTAGAAAGTTCAAGGCAACTAGCAATTACATAGGAAGGTATGCAATGAAGGGCCCTAGATTGGCCTTACCCCAGAAAATCCCCTCTCTCTCCAACTTACCTGCACAAGTTCCATGGAAATTTTTACACTCATTGGTTTAGAATGGTGTCCAAATACTTTTCCCAATATAATGTGTAATTTTATTTGGCATCTTCTGGGTTTAGTTTGGTCAAGTCTCAGCCACAATGCTCTTTGCATGGGGTTTGCATGCCCTCCCTATATGTATTTGCATGGGTGTTCTTCCACAATCTTAAAACTTACTCGTTTTTAGTCTTAGACTATTGTGGGAACATTTGTCTATAATAGGTGTTATAATTACATAGACATACCTAGGCATTATATAAATACATGATAACAATATGAAGGACAGTAAGTTTGTTCCAATTCTACAGTACAATATGTGCTTTTTGATGATTGCCTTGTAATTGTTTATGGTTGTCACAAATGAATCACTAATCTTTGCTTGTGCCAACATAGGTTGGTGGATATTTTGCTGATGTGGCTTTACAGCAAATGAGAAAATATGGAAGGATTGCAGTTTGTGGAGCTATTGCACTGTACAATGATGAAATCCCCAGAAAAGGTAGGGAAAAATGTATATATTACTCCTGACTAATGGATATTTTACCAATGTGGCTTTACAACAAATATACAAAGTTTCTGCAAGCTGGGACAACACCAACATGCATAGAGAGCCATTTGTATCATGCAGATCTTGCTCTTTGATGTCTATGGGTAGCCAGAGCTTTAAAGGTGCATGGTTTGAACAATAGGTCTGTTTATATATTATTCATTTTCAATCTCTGTGTGATATCTAACTTTTCAGCAAACAAATAGATCTTAAACATAGAATTTATGTACGGATAAACATCCAGGCATATATATTCAACAGAAATGCAGTATATTCTTATTTTCAACATAATGTACATTAGGATCGATAGACCTTTTTTTTATATATAGATCTATATATTGGTGTGTTAGCAATGTAGATTGACATTGTTGAATATGCATATTTGTAAACATATTTGACCCTTACAAAAAACATTTCCCTTTCACTATTTTAAAATTACATCTGGGCAAAAATACATTAATGTAGCAATTGCCTAAAATTGTTTGTTGGTCAAACCATATAAACAAGTTGGACTGTCATCTAAATCCTCCATCTGTATTTTCCTTACAGGGGAATATGTCCACCTTCCATTACTTTTCAAAGAACTGCGAATGGAAGGATTCACAGTGTCCCGATGGTTAAACAGATATGACGAGGGTCTGGACAAACTGATGCAATGGGTTGTAGAGGTAACTGTTCCATAAAATAGAGCTATTTAAAACCATATGCTTAACATTATGTTCACTCAAAACGTTTCATTTTGTATAGGATAGAATGGGAAAGAGTTCTGCATTTATTGGGTTGTCTGTTGCTGGCTTTGTCCTTTTCACCTCATGTCAAGAGATGAAATGATGTAAAATTTTTTCACCAGGAATACATCAAAAACAAAGAAAGACTTTTAGCTTAGTAAAGAAGGGTTAGAACTTCCTGCAATTTTTTACAGGAAGTGAGGAAACTCATCACCAAAAGGGTTTACAGACAACAATAAAATATTACCTAAATTTTTAGCTTTTACCAAAATCTGTCCAAAATCAAAAGAAATATGAGCAGGTTTAAATGTTGACAAAAGGCACCTAAACTCAAAAAGTAAAAATTTACTATGATTTAGAGAACCTTTTCAGATATTTTTGTGGCTTACCAAAGCCTCAATAAACAGTCTCCTAAACATAGTCGGTCACTTCCTACTGTCTTGTATCTGTATATATGACGTGTGCTATTTTAATGGATTGCTAGCAGTCAGAATCAGAAGTAAGATTTAGTGACGTCACTACTCTGTTGCTTACTGTTCTCCTCACAGGAGAGAAAGCTCTACCTGGGCATCCACAGTGCTAGGATTTTTATTAAACGTATTTGTACTGATCCCTATAACATTTAAGAGTCTAAAAGGCTTACAAGTTAATTCTCTAAGACTGCCATTCCTTTTCAGACATAAACAATCCATTTTAGGAATTTCAGAATACCAAAATAGTTCACAATCCATAATTGACTGAATAAATCTCTAGGAGCAGCAGGAAGAATGCACCTAAAAGGCATGGTGAGGCATATGAGGAATATGATGGAAAAACATAGGGGAAGTAAACAGAAGAAAGAAGAAAAGGAAAAGATAATAGTGAAAGAAGACCAGTGGTGTCCTGTTTCAGATGCCAACCCCCCTTTTAAGAATTTATGAAAGCCCAGTAAACTGTATGTCCTTTAAAGATCTTTCTGTTCTACTTCAGGCCTATACTAGACCACCAATAGCCAATTCACATTCAGTTTACACTAATAACCAATTTATAAAACTAAATAGCTTGTTAGAACCCTATAATAAATAACCCTTATCATATTAACTCAGTGGGAAGGGTGTCATTGTAGGAAGAAAAACCATAAAAATATGTTATTTTTTATTCTGCTGCTGGAGAGATTTTCCATCACTTCCTGTCCTGGTGGGAAGTGAGAAAAAATTCCCTCTGACAGGGACAAAGTAGTAAAAAAGACCTGTAAGAAGCACAGGAATTGAACTTAAGCCTACACTGTATGTATGTATACATAATATATATATATATATATATATATATCGTTAGAAAAAAAATGTTAGTCCTATATTTTTTTTAAATTGTAATTATTATACATATTACATATCTTACCTTTCTGCACAACAGTGACTTATTATTTGTCATTGCACAGGGGAAGCTGAAGTACCATGAACACATCACTAAAGGCTTTGAAAACATGCCATCTGCATTTATTGGAATGCTCAGGGGAGATAACATTGGCAAAGCCATTATAACAGCAAAGTAATATCATTACGCATTGACTGTGGGGAAAGACAAACACTGATTCTTGTTCTATCACAGAGGTTTTTGTGAGTTGATTGGTTTATATTTCTGGAGAAATGAAAGCTTCCACTCGGTGGATGAACTTTTTAAGGTTTTTCAACACATTTTGTAATTTTGTTCAACAATCTGTCCACATTTCACTTTTTACTCTTTGGTAGTTCAAATGTATTTGTCAAATTTGGTTTAAAATGATTAAAAATCTTAAGTAGAGCATTAAAGTCCAGTTAAATGAAAAACAATCATTTTGCCCGTTTTTATAAATAGGCAACCTAATGCAAAAATTCTCCTGTTTACTAAAGTTTATTGAATGCAATTTGTGTATAAAATATCTGGAATAACCTAAAAAGAATAAATATTGAGACCTCATTATGAAATAATTATGACAGCTTTTTCTATACAAATTATTAAAAAAAAAAAATAATGCATGAAAAGGAATTTTTAGTCATTATATGCAGAGGAGGATGTAGCCAACAGTGGCCTCCTGTGTAGAATAGACAGAAGCTATCCTGCCCGACCTACTTGGGGGCCCCTGTCCCAGCCCCTGTTGACTGAGAAAGGTCTGTGCCTTGTGCAGTGCCACACTGTGCACCTTCTTAAGTCTAACCCTAAATAGATAAGCAGTTCTCTTCATTTGGCCTGCTATAAACTGGCCCCTGGCTTTCTCTTTGGACTCCAGGCAGTCTCCCACAAGCTATATTGGGTAGCATGATCTTCCGCTTGATGGTGCCTGTGAAGTCTCATAGTTAAAACATGTGGAGTGTAGCAGAACTAGGAGGAGGGATTCTTTTTATTATCTAAATGACAACTAAGCTCCCTATGGGCTTCTTTTATTATCCCATTGATACCAGTGCTTGGGGTTGTATTTTTCATTATTTTCATTGATAATTACAATAATTGGGGTATCAGTACACAGTATTATGAAAACTTCCACTATCCACTAATGAAGGTGCATTTTTTCCTCTAACCACTGCTGCAGGGGTTTGTTCCTTTCACAGATCACCAGGACTAGGGCATTTTTAACTTCCACTGATCACTGACACTGGGGTGTTTTCTACTCCTGCGTGAACATTTATTACTTCAACAGACACATTTTACTTCAACCAACCATTGATGTGGGAGTATTAAAATAAAATAAATATTTATTATTGCTACACACCACTAACATCTCAGAAGCAATTTTTACTCTTCCTGTCCACTGTCGCTAAGTTTTCCACTCCACTAATATGGAGCATTTTTCTTCCTACTACCACAGACATCAGGTCATTTTGTTCTTCTACAGACCACAAATGGAGGGGCATTCCCCATATGATGCTATGAAGGTACAGCACTGAACCGATGCAGCTAAAATGACAGATTTGCCGGCCCATTCTATGGCCAGTTTGTTTACATTAGTAGAATTTGTCATTTACGTATTCAGTTTTTAAAAAAGTAATTTATGAGTCTTCCATGAGACAATTGTTGCCTAACATTTAATGTCCAATTAGTGTTTTTTTTTTTCCCTTCATTTCTTTAGTGCATTGCTATCTGTACGTGAGTATCTAACTTTTAAATCCATACCAAAACCACTCAACAGTTCTGTATTCCTTGGCTGAACCATGAAAGTAGTGAGGTACAACATATGGTCTGTTGGAAAATTTAAAAAAAGCTTTGTGTCGCCTACTAGATTTTATTATTCACTTAAAAGAAATCTCTTGGTCACTGTATATTTCTCAAAAAAAGCGATAAATCACATGGTTTTGTATGCACTTTTATAATATAATTTTAATCACTGTTTCCATAAACTTCTTAGACCACCTGTTTGTTTCTGCGTACATTTTAGTGTGGTGGCCAATGTAGATCTACCTCAGATTATTTGAGAAAGGGTATGAACAATTTCCCCTTTACAAGAGGCAAGTGTGGGAAGTTTATATGTGACTTTGTGTATCTACTCAGACACTCCTTCCCCATGTTCCCCCTGAATCTTCTCCTCTTTCTCATAGCCTAGGTCTGGTCCTAACCCACCTTTTTACCTGCCTCCTAACCAGATCTTTTTCTGCTGACCCTTTTCTCCTCCATGCTTTTTGTTTTCTTCTCCTCATGCCTGCTGTCTCCTTCTATCCACAATCTATGTACACTTGTATTACAATCTTCCTGAAATGTTTTTCTTTATATGATGTCACTGTATCACATGTTCCATTACAAATTACCTTTCTTTTTCACACTTTAGCTCTTTTAAACTTTCAGCTTTTCCCCACTCACTATATTTCTGTTATATTTGGGCCCCTGTCCTGCACACCTCTCAGCCCCCACTTTCTTGTTCCCATTAACCCCTGTCATTGCCACCTTCCATTCTAGCCCATTTTATGACAGTTATCCCTACTTCACAATTCTCACAAGATAAAATCCCTGTGTTTGACCCCCCATCACTACCATCAACTTCTCTGTCCTCCCTCACTAGTAGCCCTCTCCCCTTGGTTGTCAGGACCAATACGATTATCCCTCACCTGTTCACCACCAGCTCCCATTCCTTATCCCATTCCTCCCATTCACAATCAGCCCTTGCTAACCTTATGTAAGGGAAGTTTATACATCATATTAGAATGAAACACCCAACACCTTTATCTTCATTTCAGTAATAATAAATCTATTTTACTCTTCACCATACCTTGCTTCACTTAGAGCTTTTACCCTTCACACACCTTTTATTTCTGTTCCTCCACCCATCACCCCCCATACCCCACTAGAATGACTAGACACACAATGACAGAATAAAATACTGTAGGCTGGAAAGAATAAAGATATCCACACGTTTTAATCCAACCACATCTGTAAAAAATGGAACCACGTAAAAACATTTGAATATTTTTCAATGTAAATTGAAGAGGATTTGGAAAATTTGTAGGATGACTTTAGTAACGGTACCCCGGGGACTTTACTTTTTTATCAGTAAACACACAGAAATGTAATAAATGCCATTTTTATTGTGTGGAAAAAGGTACTTTTTACCTTTTTTTTTCCAAAAGACAGAGTAAAAAAGGCAAATAATGAACTGCAAATCTGACCTCTAATCTTCTGTTACAATTTTGATATAAACATGATATACCATTGGTTACCATAGCAATTTGGAATCATTATTAGTTTTTTCTTTGTTTTACTAAATAAGCTCAGCTCTCGTCAATACAATTTTTATTAGGAGCAATGCGTTTTAAATCTCCATTCTTCCACCGTTTTTCTGAAAAAGCCCATGTTTCCTCCTTCGAATTGGTACTTCTAGAAGAAAATAACTGAAGTAGGTAAGTAAGTATTTACCGTGGCTACCTGCCCTCATGGGGCAGTTAAATAGCGCGCGTTTACTAAATGCATCCTCTAATACAACTGGGGAAAGTAAGGGGTATAGCTGACCAGAAATCACTTATTTTATATTACTTTTAAAGGTTTTACAATTAGATTTCAGTGCAAATTTTAAAAATATTTAGAAATAAAAGTCTAAAATGCTTTCACAAACTAACATTCAGCTAAATAAACCAGTAGAGAGTTTTCTTAGGGCTATTTATATTGAATTAAATGTATTTCAAAAACTATCATATCTAACAAGGTATCATTTTACTTTGCAGTGTATCTGGTTAGATAGTATTGTTCTGGAAATAAGTTTTGTTAAAAATAAATAGCCTTAAAAACCCTTCTGCTTGTCTGCTTTTGCTATACTTCTATCATTTAGGTGTGGGCTCAATATCACAGAATATGAGAATTAAACCACTACCCTCTCTTCCTTGTTACAATTAGCTTAACAAGGCTAAAAATGTTTTATAAATGTGTGAATTTAGTGCTGAACTTTTTATTCAGGAAGTCTTCAGCACAGTCTAGTACTGTCAAGGGGCAACCTACTTTTCTGTCTCAGCTGAAGACAGGTAATAACATCTAGTCTGTAGACTAGATGTTATTACCTGTCACTGATTTTTAATTGAAAATATCTAAAAATATTATTTTTGTTTATTTTTTATATTTTTTTGATTCTATTTCAATGCTGGCAAAAATTAGATTTAGGGCTTTAACCCCCATGTACATGGCCATTTTTTAAACTTAGGTGTGAATAGTAATATTAATAGGAACTCATGGAATAATGGGAATGTAATTTCTTGCTATTCATGGACTATATTTTACAATACTGGAACCTACACAGTCACCATTCCTGAAGAAAAAGAAGGCTGGTACTCCTTTGAGTTTAAAATGCTTTGTAAATTCCTAAAAAAAAAAAAAAAAAAAAAAGATCAGAAAAATTATTACCATTATTTTTCTCAGCTAGAGTTTTTAAAGCTCATGCTTTACTACTTACATCATTTTTGCCAACGTCAACTTTAACGAACTTTATATCAGGCATTTCTTCACATAGTGCCTAGAAAAGAGAGAAATTATTCAGATCAAATGTATATTTGACTGTAATGTTTAGTGAGTGTTGACATATGCCATATCTTCGGGTTTGTGTAGATGCAGTATATGTTCTGAAACAACTCAAAATGATTACACGATCAGGACTTTGACTCATACATAAGTTGTTTTAACTTGCCTTTCAGTTGCTCAAGCTATTGCATCAAGCTTTTGGTACATTCATGTTGATTGGCATGAGGAAAAATATCTCAGAAGCAAACAAACCTATGTACATGAGCTCTTAAAATGGTCTTAGTCATTACAGTCTGATTCAAACTTACCAATATTTTAATTTATCTTAAACCCTTGTACTACATAAATATTGGCAGATTTAAATGATATCCAAAGGAGATTGTGCATAGGATTGTACATAAAGGGCCTGAATTATTAGGGCTCTCCAAGGCTGGAGAAAATATACTTTCATCAGTGAATCTGGGTGATACAGCAAACCTGAAAAGTCATTTGCTATAGCAAGTGTTTGCAATCCTGCACAAGATCTATTCTGAGTTTGATGGATCACCCAGGTTCACTGATGAAAGTGTATCTTCCCCAGCCTTGGAGAGCTTTAAAAAAATTAGGGCCAAAGTGTGCGGCTAGCTTTTCTATGATGGTTATTGACAAAATAATTGTCAATGTGATATTACCATTACACCTGCACGTACATTAGCTTGATAAGTTTTACATTCAATACTGATTTAGAAAACATGGCTTGTGGGATATATATATATGTATATATATATATATATATATATATATATATAAAAAGGTAAAGTTAACTTATGGATAAAAACATACTTACCACCATAGCTGGCATATGAACAAATAAACAAACATATTGTAACTCCAATAGTCCATTGCAAAATGTGGTCCCTAACGCTAAGCTGAATGAGCACAAAATAAGGATGTATAAATTGCAATGAATAAATTGTAGGTAGCCGAAACATATCAGAAGTTCAAACCAAGTAAAATACCAAAAACATAAGAAAAAATAATAAAAATAGCAGTGTGGCTTCATATATATATATATATATATATAGAAAATGCAACATAATATCTGTTTTTAATCTAAACATTACAAACAAGTAACATTTCTGTACTGTTTAGCAGGATTAAATGCTGCTGATTTTTTTTGTAATATTCAGTGCACAGAGGGACAGACAATGATTTTGGGTTTAGAGCTAAGCAATAACAAATGTTATTTTCATCAATAAGGGCAAATAAAGGCTAACATTTATAAGACAAAAATAAAGGCTAGCATTTATACGACAAAAATACCTATCATGATGTCAGATAATACATACATAATTCATTGAATTGAGAGGAAAATATCATGACTTAAAAAATCAAATGGAGTTAAAATAACTCATCCATCCTAGTTAAATATGCTTAATACCAATAACAACCAGCAAGAATTGACTGTGGTTGCATGTTAAATCTCTCTGAAAGATCAACATGGATTCTAATAACACATTCAATTGTCCAGTAACCCACAGTATGATCCAAAATCAATTTAAAGGGAACAAGGCCCCTTGGTGCACTGGCATTCAGCACAGTAACACATGTTAATGGGATTTTGAATACAGACTGTTAATTTAAATTTAGAATGACCAGCGACCACCAGTGTAACAGATACATTTATACTGATTGGCAATTGTAGTCAGTGTAATTTCCTCATTATGTTGGTGGTCAATGCAAATTCCCCTGTTACACTGGAGGTAAATATCAATGCCTCCATTACATTGGGGTTCTGGGATAGAAGGGCCTTGTTATCTTCAGTGATGACATGTGGTCATCTTTCATATGATGGTTGTGAAGTGAATTGTGCACCATTTTTTGGTTTGTTGATCTGGTGTGGACAAATGTAGTTTGAATCTAGACCCCTGGTTTAATGCTGATCTTTAAGCCCACGGGCATCAGATTCAGATTACACAATTTGCCTCAGTAGTGACATAGAATGGTTCACACGTTCTTTTTTATGACTACTGAACAGTGCAATGAGGGAGCTAGGAAAGGTGAACATGTGCTCTGGGAAAGTGGGATTAAATTGAACCTGTTGCTTTGCCCTTCTTTGGACGGGTTTGCTTTAAAAAAGACTACCTCCAATATTTGCTTGCTTTTTTATCCTATTTATTTTTATATAATATATATAATAATAATTATATATATATATATATATATATATATATATATATATACACATATATATATATAGTTTAGAGTAAATTTTAAGACTCTTCAGAGATGTGGCAAGGTGGCTTTAAATTTAAGTAAAAGGTAATAATGTTTTATGGTATATTGCTGTCCAGCTAGATTGAGTGCTGGGGATTTTGGTTTTGTACAGTACTGCCATCGGGTGTCATCAGGTTTGCCAACAAAAATCTGACAAACCAATTATCAGCAAACACATGTTCAACCAACCACAGCACAAATTTTATCTCTATCTTAGGTAGGTAATTGTGGCTGCTTTTCTTTATTACCATTAACTGGCTCCATTTGCCATTAACAAGAACCATTTGGCATATTGGTGCCAGCCCTTTTTCTTTCTAAGCCTCCTTTAAAAATGTGTGACTGTGCTGCTCTGAACAGAAAAAAAGGAAAATCTTTTTTGAAGATCCTAGATTACAATGAAACCCCAAAAGTAACTTTTCACTCTAAAACAAAAAACGAAGTGGCTGGGTATGCACCTAAAGGTAAGATTTATTTAGGATACAGATACACTTAAAAATGTGCGCACTGAATCTAATAACAGGTAATTCAAAAATCCCAGAATCCTTTATTATAGCAATACAATTCACAGGTTGAGGAACAATGAATAGCATCTTAACCCCTTACATGAAAGGTAGTTTATGGGAAAATCTTTTTGTGTGCTGTTTAAGATTGCAGAATTCTGTAATGTTCACTTACCGCCAAACAACCAGGTACAGGTCTGCAAGGACCACAATTCGGAGATGAGAAAGTAACGACTAAAAGATGATTTCCAGGGCATTTTATATGTCTGTTCAGCTCTTCCTTTACAACAGAAAAGAGGAATATGAAAAAACAAAAACAGTCTGGCATAGGAGTACGGTACAATATTTTCATTCTTTAAGGGGTGTTTTAATAATTTATTCTCTCCTAGATTCGCCCATAAGATTGTTAGATCATAAAACATTTACTATTGTGACTGCTGTGCACACTTTTGAATTATTTTAACAGTTTTGCAAAATGCATTGAAACAGGAATTGTACGGGAATTTGAAGGTCTGTCAGCAAACATGCAGCCCAATTGACAATGGGAATAATTTATAAATACACCCCTTAGTTGACTTACATAATTCAAATTTTTTGAAATGTTGGAATGCTTAGTAATATATAACCAGCTAGTACAAGACAGAAAATAAATGCAAAAGTAAATGCCAAAGTGTGGTCCAATCATTTAAGAAAAACTGTATATATTAAATAAATTTTCTGAATGGAGACAAAAAGCTTATCCCTTGTTAGATAATAAATAAAGAGCATGATCTGGCTGTCAAACTGGCAACCAAGTGTTACAGATTAAAGTGGGAGAGTGGCCTTTGAATCACCCCAGTCCTGTTTTTTTATATAGTTTTAATTGCATTCCCTATGCTATAGATCAAGGGTGTCCAAACTTTTTGCAAAGAGGGCCACATTTGGTGAGGTGAAAATGTGTGGGGCCGATTATTCAGCACATACTCAGGGTTAGTGTGGGCATGGTCTGCGCGGGTCGCGCACAGCACACACCCACCAGGGTGACGTGGGGGATTCCCTGTGCACGAAGTCCGGTGTCAGTACTGGCTCTGTGCAGAGCACATTCTTGGAATCAGAGTGAGTGTGGTCTGTGCCGGTCGTGCACAGCACAACACGCGCACTATATAGACGTAGGGGATTACCTGTGCACACATGGGGACTCCCATCCTGCCTCTGGTGGAAATCTGAATATGGGCCGCAATAAGCCCCCAGGCCAGATTTTGGCCTGCTATAGGTCTTTAGGTGCTATAAATCTTAAAAGCCCATTCCAATATATTTGCTATCACAAACTAACAGTTAGCTAAATAAATCTTTAAGATGCCAAAAAAGAGGTCTCTTTTAATAGTGGGGGATTTTCGGAATAAAAAATACAATGTTACATATTTAGAGGAAGAAAAAGCTTTATTTTTTAAAGCATTTACAAGCGTGTAAAAAAACCTTTAGGTTGTAAGTCTATACAGATGTTAATCTTAAACGCTTAAAAAAGCCTAGACATGTTTAGTATGAGTTTTCAAGCTTTTTTTAAAGACCAAATTTAAAATAAACCAATTTAATTTTAAAGACCAAATTTAATTTTAAACCAAGATATGTGGCAAAGAAAAGTTAGAATCCTCTCCTCCAGTGTCATTGTCTGTATTTGTTTGTCATTTGCAACCCATATTTAATGTACAGCGCTACATAATATGTTGGCGCTATATAAATCCCGTTTATTATTATTAATAATATAATTAATAAAATGCCTCTCAAAAGCTCCAAAATGCCAAAAAAAATGCCCAAGAATGTCCATTCATTATAATGAGGGTGTTTGGAGCATTTATGGGTGTTTGGGGGCATTGGGGAAGCATTTTGGGCATTTATGGGTTTTTTAACTGTTTACAAACCCTGCAGGATGTGATTTCTTTGCAACCTGATAGCAGGAAATACATTTTTCAGAAAACAACACATTTTTATCTCTTTATAGTTCTGTTCCCTACCATGGTCATTGTGACTAATGTTTGATGGTACATGTCTTAAAATAAGTCTTAAAAGCTCATTCTAATATATTAGCTGATTTATACACAGCAGTGTTGGAGGAAGACACTTAGTCACGGCACCCTCCAAAAGCTAATGATATTCTTTTGTGGTACATCTAAAGCAGTGGTCCCTATCCTTTCTGACAGCAGGGCCCAGTAACATAGAATACATTTTTGCCCCAGCCCAGTATATATACGGCCTACACTAATCTGCTATTCCCAGCAGCTTGGCCTCCTGTCAACACAAAAGCTGAGAATGGCAGGGAAGTGTAAGAGTGCTGGGGTGCGGTCAGGTGTTAGAGCTGCTGGGAATGGCAGGGAAGTGTAAGAGACCAGGTGTGCTGTCAGGTACTGTGCACCTTACATACATTGCTCCGCCATTCTCAGCAGCTCCTGTGCAAGCAGTGTGAGGAGAGCCGCTCACACTCCCGCTGGTTGCACACCTGCTGTCACACTGTCACTAGCTTTAGAGCAGTGTAAACAGGGCCGCAAGTGCTCCTGCTGCCTGCTCTTCTGCCTCCTGTCATTTGCCACCAAATCACCAGCCTTAGACCTCCACCAGTCCACGACCTGGAGGTTAGGGACCTCTGATCTGAAGGACACACAACTTCCCCATGTACTGTACTGTTGGGCACTTTCACTATACTTTGATCATTACACAAGTGTTGTTACTGTGTAAGCTATTCATTGCCACTGTAAGTAAGGTATTATTTGTAATTGCTTTAAACACTATATACAGAGCAGAATTCACCACGGGACAGAGATGTTCACAATACAAAAAATAATAATTTTTAAATTTTATACAAATAATAAAGTGACTACTAATATTTTAGCAGACTCTCTTTGAAGTACAACCCATTTTTACCTTTACCTACTTGGGATATTTGTCCCTTTTTTCTGTCCTAGTAAAGATTATTACCTAAACAGAAATCAAGGAGAAATCTAAACATTGGTATCAGAGCAAATGTTTAGGGAAAATCCTCCAATATTTGTTCTAATAAAAGCTGTCTGGGGTGATTGTTGGGAATATTGATTTTGTCTTACTTCCTGTTTTGTCTTTGGGACGGAAAGTGAAGGCATTGGCCCTGATTTATTAAAGCTCTCCAATGCTCAAGAGGATAAACTTTCATCAGTGAACCTTGGTGATCCAGCAAACATGAAATGGATTTCTTAAAAGTAATTTTCTATTTGTTAGCGAATGTTTTCAATCCTGGACCAGATCTAATCCAGGTTTGTTGGATCACCCAGCTTCACTGATAAAAGTGTATCCTCTGCAGCCTTGGTGAACTTTAATAAATCAGGCTCAATGTGTCTTAGCAGAGCACAGTAAAATATCCAGATTTGAGTTTTAACCTTTTCCTATTTGAAAACTAAGAAAAAAGGTTCTGGTTGTATATACACTTTGATAGATATATTGTCTGGGGTATTATTTATTAATAGTATTAAAAAATGACAGAGGCACAAATAGGGACGGGTGGCTGAATCATCCACTAGCGTCAAACCTTTCATGAAATAAATATGACATATTAGTTACTTGGCTGTTTCAGTAAACAATGACTTTATTATTTCTGAGTTAGCTTTTTACTAATATCTCCTATATGTATTTCATGGGAGTTGCCTGAAGACAATGTATCCACCATGAGAAAGGATGAGGCTGGGTGGAGTATGAATTGTGTGACTAATGCTAAACCTTTTCTGTAAAGAAGGCTGTGGGATTGGGATTTTGAGACATACAAGCTTATTAAGATTGCTTGCACAATCAGAAAAGAATGTAAATCTGCCAAGGCTGTGCAGAGCCAACTGTCTGTTCACACTTGTTTTATCTTGCCCACAGACATACATGTATTTTATTTTTTACCATGTATACAAAGTAAATTAAATTGATTTAAAATAAATATATATATAAAACCGTAATCGGAAGACATTTATTTTACTAAACCATCATATGCAATTACCGGTAATTGCATTTCCATATTGTTTAACCTGTTGCATTTCATTGCAGCTCATCTCCCGTAGCCTTTTTCAGCCACATGATTGATCTGGATCAGCTTCCTGGGAGTAACAACAATGGGTAATGCCTGCATGTGTTGACATGAATGGTTGTAGTTTCAATCAGGGTATGTTACATGCTGATCACCAGGTGTTCTTATATAGAAATCTGCTTTTTTACATAAATTGGAAAAAACTTTTAAAATTGCATTTACATGTGAAAACTATATGTGTTTTAAATGTGAGTAGAGTATTGTAACACATCGGTCCTGATTTATTAAAGCGCTAAGGCTGGAGAAGATATACTTTCATCAGTAAACCTAGGTGATCCAGCAAACCTGGAATGGATTAATTTGCTATTTGTTACCAAATGTTTTCAATCTTGGACCAGATTCAATCCAGGTTTGCTGGATCGCCCATGTTCACTGATGAAAGTGTATCTTCTCCAGCCTTGGATAGCTTTATTAAATCAGGCCCATAATTCATCAGTTGCTAAAAAAGTTTGGAGCTTTCAATAAATCACCATTTATTGGTTATCTGTTGCAAACTTACATGACTTAGGATGACTTAGATCCCTTTGTCATTCGCTTGAGAATTGTATAAAGCCTGAAGAAAGGATTTAGGTTATTCCAAAAGCCTGTATCCTTAATTCCTTAACCTAGCAAGTAAAGGTTTTGGTCTATGTCCAGACAAGGAATGAGGTTGTGTTGCGGTTACTCCTTCCTTTTGCCAGTAAACTGCTGCTTCAGGGGAGACGCACCAAGTAGCTTCTTCCCAGTGCAGCCCCATAAAAAATGAATGGGGGCGGCAGTGAGTGGTACTAATACCACCTACTGCCACCAGATGTGGGTCCTTTAAGAACCAACTCTGCAGCGTAAGTGACTGAGCGACTGGCAGTACCAGCCACCGGGAACCTTTAAGGTTCAAACTTTTTGTAAGAGATTTCAGTGATTTGGGTTTAGACCTAAAAGTGTAAACACTGCTTATAGCATTGGAGATTAAGGAAAGTTGGTGGGTCTTTGGAAATATGGAGGGAAATACATGTATCTGTAACATTGAAAGATGTTTTTGAAGCTAAATTGAAGTTTACAGTTAGGTCAATAAATATTTGGACAGATACAACTTTTTTCAACTTTTTTGGTTCTGTACATTACCAAAATTAATTTTAAATGAAGCAACTCAGATGCAGTTGAACTGCAGACTTTCAGCTTTATTTAAGTGGGTTGAACAAAAAGATTGCTTAAAAATGTGAGGAACTAAAGCCTTTCTTTTTTACACAATTACTTCATTTCAGGGCTCAAAAGTAATTGGACAATTGACTCAAAGCTTATTTCATGGGCTGGTGTGGACAATTCCTTTGTTATGGCATTATCAATTAAGCAGATAAAAGGCCTGGACTTGATTTGAGGGGGGGGGGGGGTGGGTTGTATGTGGAAGATTTTGCTGTGAACAGACAACATGCATTCAAAGGAGCTCTCCATGCAGGTGAAACAAGCCATCCTTAAGCTGCAAAAACAGAAAAAACCCATCCGAGAAATTGCTACAATATTAGGAGTGGCAAAATCTACAGTTTAGTACATCATGAGAAAGAAACAAAGCACTGGGGAACTCAGCAATGCCAAAAGACCTGGACGTCCATGGAAGACAACAGTGGTGAATGATGGCAGAATCATTTCCATGGTGAGGAGAAACCCCTTCACAACGGCCAACAAAGTGAACAACACTCTCCAGGAAGTAGGCGTATCAATATCCAAGTCACTGCAAGGTGCAAGCCACTCACAAGCCTCAGGAATAGAAAGGCTAGATTGGACTTTGCTCAAAAACATCTGAAAAAGCCAACACAGTTCTGGAAAAACATTCTTTGGACAGATTAAACCAAGATCAACCTTTACCAGAATGATGGCAAGAAAAAAGTATGGGGAAGCCATGGAACAACTCATGATCCAAAGCATACCACATCATCTGTAACACATGGCGGATGTGATGGCTTGGGCGTGCATGGCTGCCAGTGGCACTGGGACACTAGTGTTTATCCATGATGTGACACAGGACAGAAGCAGCCGAATTAATTCTGAGGTGTTCAGAGACATACTGTCTGCTCAAATACAGCTCAATGCAGTCACATTGATTGGGAGGTGTTTCAATGACCCAAAACATACAGCCAAAGCAACCCAGGAGTTTATTAAAGCAAAGAAGTGGAATATTCTTGAATGGTCAAGTCAGTCACCTGATCTGAACCCAATTGAGCATGCATTTCACTTGTTGAAGACTAAACTTCGGACAGAAAGGCCCACAAACAACCAACAACTGAAAGCTGCTGCAGTAAAGGCCTGGCACAGCATTAAAAAGAAGGAAACCCAGCATCTGGTGATGTCCATGAGTTCAAGACTACAGACTCTCATTGCCAGCGAAGGGTTTTCAACCAAATATTAGAAATGAACATTTTATTTTCAGCTTTTTAATGTATCCAATTACTTTTGAGCCCCTGAAATGAAGTAATTGTGTAAAAAAGGCTTTAGTTCCTCAACATATTTTATGCAAACTTTTTGTTGAGCCCACTGAATTAATGCTGAAAGTCTGCAGTTCAACTGAATCTGAGTTGTTTCATTTAAAATTAATTGTGGTAATGTACAGAACCAAAATTAGAAAAAGTTGTTTCTGTCCAGATATTTATGGATCTAACTGTATATAATGTCATATTTATTACATTTAACATCAAGACCTAAAAAATATGGTAATGCTCTGCATGCCAACTTATCGACACAGACTACACATTGTCATTCAAACCTTTATCATAAACGTCTGACCAAAGTGCCATCCCTGAATTGGTATAATTGTTTTCCTGGAACCAGACCTAGGAAAAGAAGTTCCTCTGATAAGGCGCCTGACAGGATGGGAGTTTTGTGTCATATATTTATAATGACTTATTGAAATCCTTAAAACAGGTACTAAGCACTATCATAGATAAAAAGGAAAATTTAGATAAGTAATATTAGCCCATTTATTTAGGGGCTCTATTTATAAAACAAGGAATCTGAGATTCCCACAAACATTTCCTGGTGGGAATCAATTATTATTATTGAAACACATGGACCTGGAAGATTCCTGTGAGAGAATGTTTGAGGGAATGTCTAATTCATTGTTTTATAAATAAAGCCCTAAGTATTTGATTTTCTTTTCTATTATCTGTCTCTATAGCATTACTTCTTCGCTGGTCAAGATGAAAACAAAAAGATGAAACAGCTGCTGCACCAGCAAGGGAGTAACATGATAAAAGCAGAGGTGTGTTTTTTTCTTTCCCTTTCACCTACCCTGTTACTAATGTGCCCCATAAGAGCCCAGCCTGTCATTCTGGGAGTGTGGCTTTTATCTGTCCTGTTATTTTATTACATCCCCAGGATAACCTTACCTGTGATTTAGAAGGAAGTTGAAATTCATATTTGAACCAATAAACATGTTTTTAAAACTGATTTATAAAAACTATTTTACAAATATACATTTTATAGATGACAATAGGTTCCAAGAATACTAGCGAGTAACTATAAGCAAAGCACAAAAGATGATGCTAGCTTTGCAACTTCCTTTAATTTGTTAAAACCTCCTACCGCTCCAATGGCTCTTTTCTATAGGCAATGTGCTTCAATTAGGCTTTACATCACATAAGCAAAATAACATTTTAGAAGACATAAAAAGATTTATAGAGTTCTAACTGTAGGCTCAAAAGTAGAATAACAAATATTTCTAAGTCAAGGATCTCTCTACCTTTCAATAATGAGAGAAGCAATGTGCCTTTCAGCTATAAAAATAAAACAATTGACTTACCATATCTTTTACATGTGTTACCGCCATGATGAAAATCTTTTCCCCAAGATTTTTTCCTAGATTAGTTGTCTAAGACAAAACGCTACAGAACACTGAGATCTTTCATGCCTATTTCCTCATATTTGTGAGATATTCAATGACTCCAGGGCATTGGCCCATCCCATTATTACCTAATAAAGTTTGATGGATCGCCTGCTTATTTTGGGAGTGGTAAAGATGAGTGTAGGTGTGCAGGTTAATTACTGGATATAGAAAACATCATGAATTGGTTATGTTACAGTGGTGCTTGAAAGTCTGTAAACCCTTCAAAATGTTCTATACTTTTTATGAATGTCATACTTCGTTCTACTAAAGAAGGGTAAAAAATATTAAAATAAATGTTCTGGAATGGCCAAGTCAAAGTCTTGACCTTAATTCAATTTAAATCTTGTGGAGAGATTCAAAGTGAGCGGTTCATGTGAGGAAACCCACCAACATCCAAGAGCTGAAGCTGTTCTGTATGAAGGAATGGGCCCAAATTCCTCCCAGGTCGATGTGGGAGACTGGTTAACAGTTACCACAATTGTTTAGTTGCAGTGATTGCTGCACAGGAGGGTCACACCAAAATACTGAGAGCACAAGTCACTTACTTTTGCCACTCACAGATATATTATTGCATTTTTTTAAATACATGACCAAATATATAATTTTTTGTTTAATTTGTTTACCTAGGTGTTTTTCACCTTTTTTAAGAATTGAAAGCAGCATTACCACGTTATATTAAGGAGGAAAAAAGCTCCCCCAAAAAACACATTCACTATACCTAGGGACTGGTAAGCTGTAAAATATTGAATTTTTGGTTTTGGGTTTAGATACACTTGAAACAATGCAAAATTGTGTAATCAAAAGCATCAAATCAATTTACTATACCTAAATTGGAACAAAAGTCCCACTTTGAAAAATTGGCAATTACGTCAGCAGGCCATGTCCCTTCCTACTTACCTGCCTGATCACCACCAGCTCTCAGATTTCATGTCTGTTACCAGGCATACCGAGCAATCCCTGCTTATCTTTGTGCATTCCAGGAATTCATGAACTGCAACGCACCTACATGGTAACATCGTTAAGTCATCCCAGCCTGGCAATCAAGATGTTCAAGGATCGTCTCCGGGAAGACAAGAAAGAAGAAGATGGCTTTGCCTTGTGATGGAAAGGGGGCAGGTGAATATCACGGGTTTAGTTCTGCTTTAAATATTTGATATTACCTAGTTTGGAAAACATTTTGAAGTAAGGGACAGAGTAGTTTTTTTGGCTCAAGACAAAATTGTTCCGTCCAATATTTTACAAAGAATGCTTCACCTAAAGAAGTAGGCACTAAGTTATCACTAGAGAAGTAATTTGCCAAACAAGCTATGTATAGCTATAGCTAACTTTAAATGACATTCTGAAAACACTTGCCCATTGATAAGGTTCTTGTAGAACAAATAATGATTTAATTAGGGCTATGTTCAGACTGGCGATGAGGTTGTGATGCAGTTACGACTTCCTCATGACACTGAACTGCTGGGAAGATGCTTTGTGTAGAATCCACCGGCAGCAGCCCCATAGAGAACGAATGGGGGGAGCAGTGAGCGGTTCAGTCAAATCTGCAATCACTGCATCACTGAATAAGAACTAGTGAGACAGTGAGAACAGTGATGTGGATGCAAAGTGCCACTCACCAGAGCCGTGGGTTTAAATCTGCTCTTACCGTAGTCTGGTCACAGTATACCCTTTGCACTGCTACCAACTATGAAAGATCTCTAGCAGTGGGATCTTTAGGCTCTTAACATCAAGATGCATGAAAAATCCCTATAAATACATAACTGGATAGGTGTAAAGGGGAAGAGAAGGTTGAACTCATAATGTAACTTCAATAGGGTAAACAGGACTGAAATGACTTTAAATATATTAAATATTGGATGTATCAAAAATATCATGTCTAAAAGTGAAATTTAGGACAACCAGTAAGAAAAAAAGAAATTTATTGTTTGAATCATTGCTTGATCATGGACAAATGAGATACTTTTCACAGATTTAATAATAGCATTCTTTGTTAAAATTTTTGGTATTGACTTTCGTAAATTAGTTAAGTAGTTTTGATTAGTAAAATTATTACTTCATGAGATCCTCCACACTAAGCAGTCATGTTTTCCTGATTTCTATTCTAACGTTTATTATTCATTGCCTGGTTCTGCTTTTTTCCCCAGTATCTAGAACCTGCAATCAGGTTTGACCTTCCATCTGACCTCTGAAGTCCCAGCCTGTAGCTTTCTGGGGAATGATCACTGCTGAGTTAGATGAGACAATACAAGAATAATCAGTAGTGATAGAACTGGGATTTATTACCACATATCAGTCACAAATTTTCAGTTCTGCTTTATCAACAAAGAAGAAAAAGGAGTAAAACTGCACAGTTGTGTTGATAGCAATTAGGACAGTTAGTAGCAGATTCCAGAAACTGAGGTATAAGGTAGATTAGCGGTCGCCAACCGGTGGTCCGCGGACCACTGTTGGTCCGAGAGAAAGTTTTAGTGGTCTGCGGCTCTGGCCGGTGTACCCCTGAGCGCGGTCAGGAGAAGGACTGGCAGGGCGCACTGGCCAGAGCTGTGGACCACGTCCCCAGTACAGTACACAGGCTAGGGGAAGTGGACGGGCTTTGTCTCTGGACACAACCTGCCCACTCTCCCATTGCAAGCTCAGATCTGCCATGGGAGAGTGGACGGGGTTATGCAATAATGACGTCTCTCTGGGGGAGGTTTCGTCCCCTTTGCGTGATGCCCAGCTCCCGACGCATGCGCAGTTGGGGGCCGGTGATTTCAGTGGTCCGCCGGACCGAAAAGGTTGGCAACCATTGGTCTAGATGGTATAGGAAACCATTGCCGCCACATTGATTTTGCTTGGTTATCCTGGATTCTTGTTGGAGATGCAGTACTGCTCGGGTTTACTGCATACTTTCTGGTCTTGTCTGGTATTTATGTCTTTCTAGGTTAAGGTTAGAGATATTAACCAATTCACGGATGGCCAAGTTCCAGATGACCTGTTTGTTTCTGTTTTGTCATATTGGTCTTCAATTAAAGAATGTGGATGTGAATGTGGCTATAGCCTGTATACTTATGCTGTGGAAGAGTGCACACCCCTTTCTGGTTCTGGCAGATAAAGAATATAATGTACATGGAAGATCTCACATTCTTTTCTACTTTGTTTAAGTGGAAGCAATATAAAACAACTGATCTATGGTTGTTATCGATCCCTCTAGATTAGGCGTGTTTAGGAGCCCTTAAGCTACATACACACGTCCAATAATTGTTGTTGGAAAGGATCCTTCACAATCCTTTCCAGCGACTAAGGACTGCACGATGCTTGAACGTTCTGTTCTTTGGAAAGGGGGAGAAAGACGGAGCGGCACCCTGCTGCACGCTCCCCCCCTTCGCTTCCAATAGGATCGTTCATCGTCCATCGTCTGTGGATCTGCCGTGACTGTCCTTCGAACGATGGACGACGGGGGCTGTACACACGGCAGATTCTTGTCCGACATCGGCTCTGAGCCGATTATAGGACAAGAACCATTGCAAGTGTGTACGTAGCCTTAGTTCCCCCCTGTCTTTGTTTTTCAAGTGTTTGTGGCCACCCGCCAATTTGTGTGTTTACTGTATTTATGTATTTGCTGTTTAGATTATTGTGTGTTTTATAATCTTGTAATCTCCTCTGTTTTTAATTTTGTAAAATGCAAATTCCTTATATGAATATTAAATTATATAAAAATGGAAGAGAAATTGTCCGTCTCTTTCTGCAAGATAGCCCTGCCTGATTGCAAATTTTGTGTAACTTTAGTTCCATTCTCAACTATGGACAATTAATTATCACATGGTGTTGTCTTCAAGCGAACTTAAAGATTTAAATAATGTTGGTGTGCATTTGTGGTGAAATAAGACTCTCTATTCTTTTCTACTATAAACCTCAAAAGGTCAAAGTGTATTTAAAAGAGTATTTTGAACTCAATGCCCAGTTGCTCGCCTTCAAAACCTTATCATTTCATTGCAACAGGAAAATAGGAGCTAACTGTTCTCTGCCTCTGCGAACTTACTTATTTAGAGTGGAACTAACTCCATGCTATTCAACTACTCCTGTTTTATCACAGAGCACTTCCTTCTTTTCTTCTTCTTATGATCTTTGGAGATCTTATTTGTCCAAACTGGTTTGATGTAAATTAGCAAGTGCGCAGGAGTTCATTCATTCCTGATGTGCGAGGGGAGCCAGGATTGCCAGGTTTCCTCTCAATAAAAACCCTGGATATGATGGGTGTTCAGCAGAATGTTATAAAGTTAAACCCTTATTAAGTGTGTCTTCCTTATCCAAAGATATAAAATGACTGCTTATTCAACCGTCCGTGCCTTTTGCACGACCATGAAAAGAAATGAAACAGGTTCCTTGAGATCCTTTAAATCCCTAATGAATCCCCCTATTCCTATAAGGTTGTTTGATTTGCGTATTCAAAATATAAATTTTGATTCATAGGGATTAAGGAGTACTACATTTTGATCAGACATTCCTTCCTTTATTTCTCTCATGGATCACTTTAAACTCTACCAAATAAACACATTACGGCAGATGATAAATAAGGAGTGTTCTTCTATAGTCTGGGGTGGTGTCCTCTCAACTACTAGACAGAAGTTTGATATTATATTTCTCTATAAGCTATTACAGGAGAAAGATGTATGTTAAAACAATATGCATGACTCAATTGGAACGTGTCATTCAAGCAAATTTTAATTCCTCTAAAAGTGTATTTAAAAGGTAAATTATCCAAAAAAAATCATCTTAAGAGATACAGATTTTCCTATTTACTCTCTGCAATGATGAATGGTAAACTGTAATTGCTGGAATTCTACATATAATTTTTATTTTAATGGTCTTTATAGACAGACCTAGTAACAATAGGAAAGTCTAGCACGATTTTCATAATATAAAGTGCTATTGACAAATTTGATAAGATAGGAGATCAACAAAGCTGATAATAGTTACAGATATACAGATAATATTAATAAAATAAAAATAATTTCTGCAATAATGTTTTATATATTTAATATGCTTTTATAACAAAACAAAAACCTACTGTAGCTAAGCTTTTCCTCAAAAAATAGCTCATAAAAAAAGAAAAGGCATGTAGATACCTGCAAACAGAATATTTCATATGGACCACAAATATTTATTTAACATGGCTGTTACTTCCTGATCTACAGGAAGCAAGGCAATACAAAAACGTTTTTTTTTTTTCAGAATCCTGACTAGCTGTGATTGAACAAGACTGTCAATCACTTCAAATTCCTCTTTATTTCAGCTGTAGTGTCATCTAAATTTTTAAAACCTAAATAGGTAAAAGAAAAATCGGTAAATACTATATTATAAAATAATATTTTACATTATCTTCAAAGTACTTTCTAATACTTGTATAGTTCTTTGTTTCAAAGGATTTCTATACAAGTATCCTGACATTCGGCATCTATGTCCTGGCCTTTCCTGCTGGGAAAAACTGAATTAAAAGAAAGAGGTCATGGTGAAACAAAAAGTAAGTTCTAACTTTGCATTGCAGTTGTTAGTTAGTTTTGCTCTTTGCAATATTACAATGAGTGCAAGACAGGTGATGTTTTTTCATGACTCCATGACACCCTGCACTTATGTTCTGTTTTGTGAGGACATCTTGTGGCCAGTACAAGGCTGTCTTTCTTTTCCTATATACAGTTGGTGTTCCAGAAGAGAAATACATAAAGGCCAATCTCCAAATTGGGTTTAAGGTGTTCCCACTCCATGTATTGGAATTTTGTACCCCTTATCTTGCAGGTAAACCACACCTATAAGTAAAAGCATTACTTTTGGATGGACTGACTCATTAAACACTTACAGTATAGGTTACATAATCCAAATGAGAACCTAACACTAGTAAAAACGCTGCACGTTTCTTACATACAAACTCATGAATGGTTGCTACTACTGTACAGTGTACACATAGCAAATTATAAAATTATATATATTAACTGTAGGATTGAAAAACTTACTTTTGTCCTACTTTTGAAAAGCTGAAATGGCATGGATGCCCCACAGTTGCATTACATCCGGCAAAAAGATATTCCAAGATATTTACAGACTTAATAGCGAAAAAATGTCCTTGACCTGGCTGTTTTATGGTCTGGGCATATTGGCTTCAAACGCCTATAATATTGAATTGGTTAAAATACACTATCATGGTATTCTTTCTGGTAAAAAGGAGAAAGTATCTATAAGACATAGCATTCGCATATCTAACATAAAATACTAGCTTTTGTATCTAGTATCAAGCACCTGCAATCATTTCTGGCCTTTCATCTGATCTCTGAAATCGCAGTCTGTAGATTTCTGTGGAATGATCACTGCTGAGTTAGATGTGACGATACAGGAATAATTGTTCCTATAGGATGACACTGACACCAGGTTATCTGCAGAACGGCCAGAGATGGATGTAGTGGTGCATGAATGTGTATGTCGTATGGCCAAGGCATTTTAAGAAGAAGAGATGAAGATAGCAGCACCAGGAGCGATGGCTCCGGGACGCATGCTGGGACGATGTGGGACCTGATGCAAGACACCCCTGGATGGATCGGACTGCCCTGCGGGATTAGAGGTGGGTGTTTTTTTGTTTTGTCTGTTTTCAGTTTAGTTCCTCTTTAAATCATGATACCTTTACATATTTGATTTTATAAAGTGCAGCTTTTATACCAATTGTACATGCCTCTGAGCAATCTGTCTTGAGAAATAAATATTAGTCAGTCAGGTCAGGGTGACAGCTGGCTTGGGGGAGGGATCTGTAAAGCAGGGACCAGATTCCTGGAGCATAGGGATAAGGAGTATGAAATATAGAATTAAGACTGTAAATATCTTCTTGGCACATGACTATGGTAGAGACATTAGATTTTGATCCCCTTCAAGGACAGTTACTGACATGGCTACATACTCTGTTATGGTTTGGTAAACATCTAACCCCTATACTACAGGTGAAGGGCTTCCAGATCATAATCTCACCACACAGGAACAGGTAACAATGGCAAGAGGCAGAAAGGAGTATGAGGAAGGGGGAAAGAAGGACAACCGATAAGATTGGGAAGAGTGGTGAACCCATTGTATGGAGGACAGACAGAAGGGATCTGTTCCCTGTAGCATAGGGATAAGTTTGTATATGATGTAAGGATAAAACTGGGAGTGTTCACATGGCAGTGGACTATGGTGGACATTAGATTTTGAGCCCCCTGAGGAACAGTGTGTAATATGACTTTGTAGTTTGTAAAAAAAAACAAAAAAACAAAAGGGGGGGTTTGAGTAATAAAAATGGTAATTGATTCCAAAAAGGGATACCAGACTTTCGCGTTATAAAAAGAGCCCAAAATGTTTTTTTTTTCCCTTCTGTTTTGTCGCAGTGAATATGGGTATTAGAGAGTAAAGCTGGAGCAGTGAAATATGGGTGGATATCCTGAAATTGGTATTTTTAAAGTGTAATAAATAAAATCAATATCATCTATTTTTTGTACAATTCACATTGTTGTTTGGATACATTGCAGTTATCAATGAGAGGTGGTGTTTTTGTTGAAATTGTTTTGCTATGAAAATCAGTCTGCAGGCAACACATTTTTCATAAGAAAAAGGCTTATTTCCACTATAGAGTGAAATGATTATGGCCATTGACTTTCCAGGATAATTACAAAAACCCAGAGCAAGTCAATGACACTTACTGCTGCTGGTTCTCTAAATACAGGTAGTCCCCAAGTTAAGGACATCTGACACACGGACGTCTCCTATATACGAACTGCCTTTGTTTGTGTGCAGGACTAAGGCTTGGGGGGGGTTGCATGACTTGCACAAGAAATCTTTTGCTGTTCTGCAAACTCTTGTACAGTAACTCTTTAACGACCAAGACAAACTCTGGGGTGTTTCCTTTTGCATATCAAAACACAACTTGCCCCAGACGGTAATGAATGTTTAGGCTCCATAGTTTTTTTTGTTTTGTTTGTGATTAACTCAGTGAGGATTTTATACAGTAACTGACACCTCACTGCCTAATAATATGTTGAGACAAATATCTGTCCTAATTGCATTTATTAAATTAATGTACCTGCTCCGACTTACATACAAATTCAACTGAAGAACAAACCTACAGTTCCTATCTCGTATGTTACCAGGGGACTACCTGTATAAACAAACTAACTAGTGTTATGTTTACATAATGCCAGCCAGGCAATCTATAATTTTAGAGTCTGAGGTCATTAATTGATGTGATTGACATGGGCAGAGTTTGAATGATTTGTGTATTTTATTTGTTTTCCTGCAGCTAGCATGTGTTTCCACATTATACAACTGTTGACTGAACATGTGACTGAATCTGGGCCCCTCTTCCCTTCTCCCACTAACCAGCAATTTAGGAGCTTTTCAGGTAAATTAAAAAGTCAATGGTTATTAACATTCATGCAGAATTTGTTTGATTTTTATTTTACAAACATTTTGTGGAAATATATTTTTATTTTTACTTATCACTGGTGACTGGTTAGCGAGCAGGATGTAACATCGCACAAAATGTGGGAATGATAGAAATTTTATAGGACAGGAGATAAACATATTTTTAAACAGTTAAAGAATTATGTAATCAATATGAAAAAAAAACTGTACAAAACCAGCACTTAACTAAGCTTTTTCAAGCTCAAAAATAAACATCAATGGAGTTAAAGTTTATTTATAGTATAGTAAAAGGTTTCTAAAAGTTAAAAAGACTGTTACAGTCATTATGAAGATGATCATCATCATTTTCACAAATGCTGGGAAGATGCTGGGAGTTGTAGTTGGAAACAAGAAAAGGAATAAAGCTAACTGGAGATAAAATATTTTGATAGGGTCTGGAGCCAAATGGATCATAAATGTTTTTTTATTTAGCATATATATTTATTTACTGTTGGTTCCAGATCTCCAGGAAACTGAGTAATAGAAGAATGGCTTTATTTTTTTTTTTCAAAATTCTGCCCAGCTGTGATGTAAAAATCAAACAAGAATAGTCCATTGCATATCAACAGATTTCAGTTGCTCTTTATTCCTCTTTCATTTCAGCTCGGAAATTTTTTTCTTAAGTGCAGCGGCATCTGCACCACGAATTTCAGCAACCTGAAATTATGGGAAAAAACATATTTTTTCATTATCTTTGCAGTACTTTCCAATACTTGTATGAATCTTTATTTTAAAGGATTTCTATACAAACATGACGCATAGGGGCATTTAGTGCCCTAACCTGGCCTTAAAAAACTAAAATAAAAGAAAGAGGTCATGGTGAGACAATTTAAGTATGTCCTAACTTTGCATTGCAATTATTTGTTCACTTTGCTCTTTGTATTATTTTGATGAATGATAATAGTGATGCATGGTGATGCTTTTTTGTGGGTCGATGACACCCTGCACTTACATTATGTTCTCATTTCTAAGGTCATTTTGTGGCAAAGAAAAAATCCTGCGCTTGAGCTGTTTTCTTTTCTTTTAAATATACAGCTGAAGATTCACAATGTGTAAATAATACTATAATACCTAAAATTGTGTTTAAAATGTCATCACCCTGTTGGGATTTTTATATTCTATATTTCGCAGTATGCAAATTAGATATTTTATCCAGAAGATTTTGCTGTTAAACATATCTAAGACAAAAGAACTAGGTTGTTATGAGTAAACACCTCATCCTAGAAAAAAGCAGCAATTTTCTTCTATACAAAAACATGGATGGTTGCCATTGCCATGCAATGTACACAAAACAAACAATAAAATGGCACGTATTAGCTGTAGATTTAAAAACATACCTTTTTTTTGTTTTTGAAAAACTGAAATGTAGGCATGGCTTGAATTCCACACTTTTCTGCTAAATCCTGCAAAAAATAAAAAAAGATTTTACCAGCCTTATATAGTAAATATTTTCCTTGATCTTGTTATCATGATCATTTTTAACCCCTTTATGTCTGCATTCATCATTGACTTAACAGGGCAAAGGCCCCTAGCAGATGCAGCATTCAAGTTTCTTTTGTAAATTACCTGCTTTTGTTTTATTGCAGTAGCACTTACCTGCCAACAATTTTAGCAGTGTAATTGGGCTACAAAAAATGTGTTTGTGTGCTCTGCTCTTAAAAGATAATCAGACTGTGTAGGGGTAACCTAACTACTGATTTTCCAGCCTTCTAAGACTGCTGACTATGAATTTAATGATAAAAAGGCCTAAATCCAATATAATTGTCTGCAATCTGGATAGAAGATTTATATATATATATTATAAGGACGGTAAGATGTTATTCAAATCCATGTAACTTACTGCTACATCGTCCACGTCTACTTTGTAAAACAGTACATCAGGATTCGCACAGGAAATTTCCTGAAAAAAAAAAAGAAACATATAATTTAACTAAGTGATTTTGCTATAGACCTCCATAAAGCCAGACTCTGTTGGGAGAAAAAGATGTCACATTAGTGAAGTTTTGAACATTTTGTTTTACATATAAACATGGGTTTTGTCTAAATAGAAAGGCATTAGCTGTTGACTGGCTTGCTTTGTTTAAAAGAAAAAAAAAAAAAACCTTGGATGGAGATGTCTAAAAAGGAAAGGCCATTGCATTTATTTAAGGCGTTTAATTAACAGCAGCAGAACCAATCTAGTATTCACTGTGACTTCCGGCTTGGTCTCTGCTGGTTATAACATCAAAGTCTTATTATGCTCTAACATTGAGACAACAATTTGGCTCCTACTATTTTTTCCCCTCTGTTCTCTTTACTCATTTGATAGTTATATGTATTCATTTCTGTTGTAAAGTAATTGGTATATCACTTCCTTCACATGGTGGCACCCTTTCTAACATCTTTTACTAAAAAGTTGTGCAGTGGTAATGGAACAGGCTCATTAGGATGGAATAGAGAAGACATCAACTTTGGATTAAAACATTAGGTAAAAAAAAAAGCTACTGCAAAATTTATATTAGTTCTCCTTTAAAAAATATCCGATTGTCCAAGCACAATAATAAGATTATATAATATATAAATTGGCTCTCCAAGATCAGCTACTTGAATTATATAGGAATATTTAAATATAAAGGAATAAGGTAATGTACAGGACAACCCACTTCTGATACCAAAGTCAGACACATTATCTAAGGGATACCACAGCTTTCTAGTTTTAGCTTTCATTATCTGGCAAATTTATTGTTCATACGAAACATAGAACAAAGTAGTTTAGATTCACATTGGTAAAGAAAATGTCGTTCATGTTAAAATATATAGAAGAACATATTACTCTGTGAACTGTAATAAAGAATAGCAAAATACATATATTGAATTTTAGGGGGTCTTTTTAAATATTTTTATGTTTTCACCCAAGATTCATCCAACTTCTCAATTTTTTCCATATTTTTTCCATATTCAATTAAATCAATATTTGAATCATGATTACAAGCATGTAAAGTAAAAGGTGCAACTTGGTTGAAAATATGCTCAACCACTCGCACAGCAGCACATTTGACTGGCAGCAGTAAGCAGTACAAGTACTGCCATCCCTATTCATTCCCTTTAGGGTTACTGCTACCCAAGAGGCAATGGTTCCTGGTGTTAAACATACTGCAACCTCTTTGAACCTAACCTTTTCTTTTTCTTAAGCAAACGAGACAACCTCATATAACATATATATGTGGAAGACCAGAAAAAGAGAGAATTATAGAAAAATAAATAAGGGACAGATGGTGGGAGACATAAGTAGAATTTTACTGTGTCACAGTTTGTACTTTGTATTTTGTCACCTGCTATTTTCCATACAGTTCTGTGTATTATGTTGGAGCTTTTTGAAAAAGAAATGATAATCCCTGGGACTACTGAAATGTGCACATACCATCCACTTATTCAAACAACTAATACATTTTGTTCATTATGGAGATTAGATGTAGAATTATATGACTAAACTTTATACAGTGTGTCAGAAAAAGGAAATAATAAGCGTTGTTATAAATTTGTATACATCCCTTTGTTGAAATGAGCTGCAAAGTCCTAGATGCAGATGTTTGCACTGACATTATGATGTCAGTGCTATATTCTACTGTAATTGTTGCTCAGTACAACACAATAACACTCGAATGGGGTAACACAAATGCAGATCCACAGAGGACAGCACTAGGATTTTATTTCTGTACGACAAAGGGAAACTTTTAGGCAGCTAATAAGAGACGGAGCTTAAACCTGAATTGTCACTTATTACAAAGAAAGACAAAATTTGTTATATAGTGTACAACATGCATGTATTTACTTACTTCATATATGGGAGCAATCCTTTTGCATGGTCCACACCATGATGCAGAGAAATCAATGACGATCAGTTTATCAGCCGCACTTTCCAAGGCTGCATCAAATTCATCCTGTTTAGGTAAGATCACCATATGTTAAACATCTCAAAGTATCATTTCTATTAGTATGCCATTTTAGTATTTAAATTTAGGGATGCAAATTATTACTTGATTAAAAAACCACTTGGTTATTTGTCAAAACGATCATGGATTTGCAAACAAGAAAGCAAGCTGCAGTAAAGTCATATGGACCTGTACCCCTGTGAGTTATGATTAGCAATGGATATCTCCTTAGAAATGCTTTGAACCATGCTTTTTTCTCAGTGGAAATGCTGTTTAGTGCCTTTAAAGTTTAATATCCTAGTGCTGTATGCTGACATAATCAAGAGTCACAACCCTCATCACAAGTGTGCTTAAATGTATGACTGAACAAGCTTTGAACAACAAGGCAATTGCAATACACTTTATATGACCCATTTTCTGTGTGTGACAGTACTATGCAGCTCTGGGCTGACTTTTTGGACCTACATTCCAAAACACAACTGTTATGTAAAGCGTCAAACCAAGGGACCACAGCATTACATGAGGGTATAGAATGTTTATCAGAGATGTAGGCTACAAATCTGAATGTCATCGGTTATGTTTGGACTGTCCCAATGACCAGTACAATATAAATATTGATGCAATGGTGGTTCTCCACCAATAATTCCATGTTGTATTACATGTGCGGTTAGTCTGGGTGCCCACATTTCTTGTTGCATCTTCAAAATAGAAAGTGGGAGGAAACTACTCAACATAAGAAACAATTAGGGGTTTCAACCTCAACCTACTCTATCAAAAATGTTTTACATTCCCTTTAAAATACTGCATGTACAAACACACATTCCCTTAAATTACCACGAAAGACTGCAAAAACTCTGTATGTGAATGCTGTAGACAAGAAACAAAGTAGAATGAAGTAGTTGAACATAATATTAAACATTTTTCATAATATAAACTCCTATTAGAGTTTGGTAACTTCAGCAAGTTTTTATCTCCATAATTATAGGATTTTACTTTAGGCGTTATCACACAAGTAATCTCAGGATGAAACCACCCGCTTCATTAAAGCTAAATTAGATTTATGTTTGGCTAAATAATTAAAGCAATTGTCTTACTAGGAGATTTTAATCTATGTAATAAATGTATAAACTGCCACAGTTTATGTGTTGTGAGAATGCTATTTGCCTGGTTTGCATGCTTTATATAATTTATACCACTGACCCAAAATAAGTAAAATGCAAATTTTGTTTTTGCACATGATTAGATTAGTTTAGGTTATCTGAGGTTCATCTTATCCACTAAGCTAAGCGGAATACTCACTTTGTTATTTGAACAGCTTTACTGGTTTAGTT
Organism: Pyxicephalus adspersus; assembly: GCF_032062135.1. Classification (NCBI taxonomy): domain Eukaryota; kingdom Metazoa; phylum Chordata; class Amphibia; order Anura; family Pyxicephalidae; genus Pyxicephalus; species Pyxicephalus adspersus. Next base: position 45,661,998 of record NC_092860.1, read on the forward strand.
AACGCCCAGTGTGCGTTGGATCATGTGCAGGAAATGCAAATCAGTGCAGGGGTGGTTAGTAAGGAAGTGTGTGTCAGTGTAGTAGCAGCAAGTGGTGCCAAGAAGTGCTCTTCCCCACCAGTCAAAGTCCCAAAGAAAGCCAATGATAGCAAGATCAGATTTGTTACTCCATTGGGTCCAGTAGGGTTTCAGCATTCTCTTCCTATATTGTTTAACTAGATGGAGTGCTTGCTGGTCCCAAACTGCCATGCACTGCCTGGAAAAGTCACAAAACACAACCAACATGCCTGATCTCACCTACCTAGCGTTACTTTTTTTGTGTGGTAAACATAGAATAACCAAAGTCAATAAAAGGGCAATAGAAAAGTTTGAACTGGAGGACTTCACTGTGTACTGGCCTTTTTGCCAAATTCTACTTACTGGCTATGCAGGGGCCCTGAGTTGGGTGGCACCTGTAACAGAAAGTGGGAAGGGGGTTGGTGGTAGTGGAATGGCATCATCCATGTGCTGGGATTGTACGAAAAGTTTCAGCCAGGCCTGTTTGATGAGTGGGATAAATATATAGTGTCAGGAAGTGGGGACATAGCAAATTGCTATATGCAGCATCTTCAGTGGGACTTAACAGCTTCAGCCCTTTAGGTCCAAGAGGCAGATGAACCGGTCTGTGCGACAGATTCTCTGAGTTGAAAGGTTGGCATCTAGATTTTCATACTGTGGTGCTAACCATGAGCCTCAGAAGCACTCCACATCTTTGTTCCAATATGCTTGAGAAGGTCTCCTGCTGCCTTGCCATCACATTGCTAGCTGCTGTTTGCTTTGCCACATGTTAAGAGTCTAAATATATGCCACTACACATTTCTAGCTGCCATATTGGTTCCATATTTTTTGTGATTTCCTTATGTACAGTATTATCTGTGCAACTAAATTGCTGAGTACTCATATTCCTAGGACCAGTAATGATTTCAGCCAATCAGAACTGTGCAATCATGGGAAAACTTTCATGTACTGACAACTACAGTTTGCTGCTGCTGCACATGCCACTGCTCTAATTTCAATGATGTTAAAAGCCTAGGTATAAAAATAGATATTACTAATACCTTTGTGAAGACAAATTTTACATTCAAATGCACAAAATATATCTGCCTCCACTACTTCACATTCCTTTCTATTATTTTGACTTGTACAGGGAATAAAACATTTTAGTATCTGTACTGCCATCTTATTAAAATATAGGATGTGATAAGTCCAAATGTAACGATGAAGCTGGAGTAGAGTTTTTATAGTAGTGCCAGTTAATGTACCATATTTGTGAACATTTTACCATTTTAGTAGCTTGTGACAATAGGCTGTATGACTGATAAACCAGGCATTCAAACCCTGTGTACTGTTGTAGATGGAATAGTATGGGAGGATGCTAATCAATTTCTTCTAGCTAGAAAGAGCCACATACCCTGATGGTAAATAATTTGATACAAAGTAAAAGAAAAGAAATGAAAGCCAGGGTATTTGTTTGTTGTGGCAATGTATTAATTATAATATACAATACCATTCCTTGATTTAAGAAATGGAAATACCAAAAAGGTGCAAGTATTTTTCAAACAACACACGTTATTCCCACCCCGCTGTGTCCGAAGGCACGAGGGTAGTTTATGACCTATTAACTAGACAGATTATCACTGACAATGTAAGAAAAAAGGGGTTCAAATTGTGTCCCGACGCGTTTCGCCTTTAAGGCTTCTTCAGGGGACAGATTTAAATCTAAATAAAGTAAAAGAAAGTCTAAACAAGGTCAGAATGACAGTGCAGCCCCATAAATACTGTTCAACATAATAATAATGGGAATGGATAAGATATAAAAATGTAGACAGTCAGAAGGACTCCATTGGCAGTTTACTGGTGGTGATCCACTGGGAAAAATAACCAGTGGGGCACATTGCAAGTTTGTATTCTCTCATCAATACCACATTTGCGTAGCAGGGTCCCATAGGGCCTGGTATACAACTGATATACTGATATACAACTGGCATGGGGCTGTTTGGTTATCCTGGTATTTGCATTGAGGTCTTGTACAGATGTTAGATTTGTTATCACACAAGATGATCATTTAAGTGTGATGCTTATATATGAAAACAATGTAAATAATATATATACACATTATATAAAATAATACCAGACTGCAAAGTGTTATATAAAAATGTATAGCATGTTGATGCAGGGAGAAGGAGGAATGGGAGGCACAATGAGAATAAAGTTTAGCTTTAAGCTTAGGACTCTCCCTAGCCTGGGGGCTCAGAGAACTGGAAGGGAGGGAGAAGACAGGGAAGGCTTTTCTACAAAAGCAATGCCAGAAGAAGTGAATACTAGAATAACATAAAAGGCTGCCAATAAAATCAATAAGACTGTTTAATAATAAAAACAGATCCATGTCGTCTATCACAGCTCAGACTACTGCTTTACACATAATCCCCAGCACCAGTCTGCAGCTGACAACCCCAATAATCACATATTACCCATCCTGCCTGGATCACACAGCCCAATACAACCCACCGACAGCCCAGTGCCCAAGGCCTAAGTACCTTACCTGGCTTTCCAGCTCCTTCACCATGGCTGCAATTCACAGATACTAGAGTCAGTAAGGTCGTTCTCGTCTTACCTCTTCATATACACAGGTGACACGGGACACACGTCACTCAAATATCCCCGCCCACCCGTAGGGGGCTCTGGCCAGTAATAGTGCTGGAATATAGTTTGTGGGTGTGGTTAGGGGAGTGGCTTGCCTGGGGCTTGTCTTGCTGTAAAAGCGGGAGGAAGTATGGTGACCCTAGAGACCTCTATAACGTCATACACAGCATATGGGTCAGCATAGACAGGACACCCGTCTCCTGTCACTTCCCGCACACTCTCCCTGACGTAAGGGGGCCGTGTGGCCAGCAGTGTCTCTGTTAGGGGTGGGGAGAGGTTTCATAACTCTGAAGAGCTGGGAGCGGCGTTCTTGGTTAATTAGATACACTGGTTCCAACAGGAATGTCTGTCAGTCAACAAAAGGCGCAGTGCAGAAGTTTAATCATGTGGAAGGTTAAATAAGCCTTATCCATCCAGCTGGGTCATCCCTTATTACATACTAAGGGGTCTGTGTATAAAGCAGTGAATCTGACATTCACTGAAACAGTCAAATAGTTATTTTTTTAAATTTAATTTGCTGTAACCTGTTTGAAAACATTACTTGATAAGATACATGAGCTCCTATGAGCTTTATTAATTCATTTATTAAATCTATTATTTGCCACACAACAAAATGTCAGCACTGTTACATTGTGAACAGACTGAATGCACTCACTGGACCAGCGGTGGCCAACCTTTCAGACCTCATGGACCACTAAATTCATCATTTTAAATCCTGCGGACCATTAAAGAGGAACTAAACTCAAAACCCCCCAATACACAAAAAATACACTTACCTTCAATCCCACAGGGCAGTCCATCGGTCCGGAGGTGTCTTCTATCGGGTCCCACGTGGTTCTGGCATCCGTCTTCGGGTCGGCGCTCCAGGTGCCGCCATTTTCGCCTCTTTTCGGTTTCGTCCTACGTCACCCGACACAGGTGCGAGATCAGGTGACGTAGGTTGGAAAAAAACTTGAGATCGGCAAATTTTTTCCCTTTTCATGAAAAGGCTACTGCTGTGAATCCCTGAGATTCCTTGGCATGTGCAGAAAGAGCACCCAGGATGTGTGGTATCCCGTACGTTTGTATCTCGGGAGGCCTTGCGGTCCTATTCATTCTCGATTGAATTAGGGGTCGGTGCTGCACCTTTTTTTTTTCTATTTTTAAAAAAAAAGGGCGTTGAACTTAAAAACAACAGAATTTTTACTTTACAATAAAGGGTTGTCTACCCTTTTATATAAAGTGAAATTTCTAAATTTAGGTACGCTTTAATATGAATTTTTTAAAAAAGATAAATACATTTGTAAAAAATGATCTTCCTAATGGTGCCTGAGAGGACTGTGGAGGCTCTAATTCATTGATCACAGTTAGGTGAAGTATTACTATTATTATTAGTTGCAATATCTTTGGTAATACTAAAGAAATGCAAAATATTTGTTTGCTTTTTCTCACTCATTATGGGTTTATTAAATTCGAATCTACGACCAAACAAGCAGTGATAGTTATCAAAGTCAAACTATTTGATGGCATGAAATATAACAGGTAAAGAAAATACACAGTTAAGGTCATACTTACCTAAAAGAGCATCTGAGAAATAAACAAGTAAAATAAAACAATTGGATGAGAATCAGTATTCGCGGAGCGCAGTGACTGTTGTAATTGTCGAAATAACACTGAAGCATATGGCTCGGCAAGGGTTGTCTCATACAACTTAAGTACAGTGACGTTGAGTACACTGACGTCACGCTGCGCCTCCCTTGTTTTTCTGTCTCTAGAACAGTTTGTGAATTTAGTGCAATATAAAGGTGAAAATTGCCATTCAGAATATAAGAATTTTATAGAATATTATTTTAGTTTTTTTATTAATTAAAACATAAAAATTGGAAAATATGTCCAAATTTTTATGTGGACCACCAAAATTTTCTCGTGGACCACCAGTGTTCCACGTACAACTTGTTGGCGACCGCTGCACTACACAATAAGACCGTAGCATAAAAATAATGGTCAATCTGCAAGTTAGACAGGACAGTTAGAAACAGCTGATCAGTTGGTCTTCTGGAACTCGTTGTTGTCAAATCAATTATGTAACTAAGTTCCTCCACACACCAGGCAGGATATGGTTTGTTTTTTATTTTAGCACATAATAATTTATATGCCCTGATGCCGTGAATCTATATGACATGGGTATATCCTCCACCCTTTTCCTGGTCAGCTAATAAAAGGATCTTCTGGACCCCAAACAATTATTTTTTTGTATGTGTTCCCTATTGATTTGTCCAAATACCATTAAGAAGTGTTTTTTTTTTCATATGTTTTCTATTAGTCCCTGATTTACTAAAGTTCTCCAGACTGGAGATGATAAGTTAGTGTTTCTCTATTTGAGTTCCTCTGGAGGTTGTTAGGGGTTCCTTGATCAATGAACAATTTGCGCCTCAAAGATCAGTTACCACTGACATCCAGGATCTTTATGACAATCTGTAATAGTGACATTCTTGCAACTGACCACCATGCTAATGTACTAAAAGCTGTGGATATTGTTGTTACTGTCAGCAGATCCCCTATGGTAAACAGGTTGAAAAAGGCTGAGATAATCCATTATGGGTGAACAAAGATGCCCCAGAAAACCTGTAATTAGTTTCTTCAAAATTGTTTTCTGTTAGATAGCAAATTACTTCAATTCCTGACCAGATCAGAACAGATTTGTAATTCGAGTTGTGTGAATGCACCTGTAGTAAGAGCAGTGATGTATTACAAAAACTTTTCCAAAACATCAATTTCGGGTTTGCTGGATCCCCCAAGTTCCCCTTTGATGGTCTCTTCCCTGATCATGGGGAATTTTAGTAAATCAGGCCCAAACTGGTTATCCTATTAAAAATTCCCAATTACATTTTGCATTGAGCTGACAAAGTTGCAATCATTCCTAAAATTCCAACACACTTCCTGCTTTAAGCTATATACACATGCTAGATCAGTGTTTGTTAACCAGGGTTCTGAGAAACCCTATAGTTTCATCAGAGGTTGCTAGGGGTTCCTTGAGCCATGAGCAGTTTTTGACTTTCAGGTCAGTTGAACAGATACCACCTTTTTAGTTATCTGTTAGGCTGGCAGCCTTCCCACTGGCAAGCAAGGAATTCTTCCTATGAACCTATTGACCTTCCTATTGACCACAACATTATTGTACTGCTTCACTCACTGTATTGTATTTATTGGGAAAGGAGTGTTGTCACTAGGACTGTAAGTATGTAATAGGCTTAGTGTACACAGGCATTTTCCCCAGCGTTCAACCTGAGGCTTTTAAAGCCCATGTTTGAAAATCCAATGCATTCCAATAGGCTGATCTACACCAGGAAGTTTCCTTAAGGCACTTTTATTAGCTTTATCCTAAACGTTGCTTGCAGGAAAACGCTTGAAAACGTTCCTATTGAATTCAATGCATTCAATAAGCGTTTTTAGCAGGACTTTGGAATCTAGAAGCCCCCTTTAATAAGGAGACTCCCAGATCTCCACCACCCCACCCTGGGGAATGAGTACAGGGATACAGGATTTCCCTTTCCGCAGCCAATCACGGAGCACTAAATGTAAATGGGGAGCCTTGTCCTCGTTTAACCCCTAATGCCTGGGGATCCCTGCCTGTCAGGAGTCCCACGGCTGTGCTCATATCATGAATGGAGCTGTGGGAATCATCCTGTCATTGTGGGATAACCTTTAAAAAAAAAAAAAATACACAAACACACACATTCAATAAAATACTTTAACAATAAAGCCATTAAAGATATTAAAAACTTTTATAAATGCTTATGAAAATTGCGGCAAATCACGACAATTCGCAGTAAACATGTCATAGGTGTTTACTAATTTTTTTTTTAGCGTTTTGAAGACAAGCTTTAAAATGCTTGTAAAAGTACATAACAAAGCATACGTGGTAGGAACGTTTACATGCATTTTTTAAACCGTAAGTGTAGACCCAGCCTTATTGCCTGGATGATTCATTGATAATATTGAAAAAAATCAGTGAAAAACTAAATGAATGCAGCCACAACATCTAAAGACTGGATAGTACAATATATTACATTTCTGTTCTTGGGCTTAAATACAATGTGGGCCCATTCCTATATGTACAGTGTATTATGTTTATCACAATAGGGCAGCTCATGCAACATAAATCATCTTAAAACAGTACAATATCTCCTTTTTAGCACACTGCAATGCATTACTATACGCTGCTGTTAGTTAAAGTGCTCCACAGCAAAGGTGCATCGGTGTGGTATTTAAAAGGAATGACACCACAACATAGCAATACTTTATTGATCTATAAGGAGGATCTAAAGGGGTCATAACTTTTTACTAGGGAATTAAAAAAGGAATGTAAAAGTCCAGAAATGTGTTCATTGACAACGCATGATCATCATGACAAGGCTCTCCAGAAGACTTCTGCTGTAACAATGAACAATGAACTCATAGTGACAGGTCACATTCCTGTTAAGTTAGGGAGCGTTATCAACCAATTACAAGATAAGACTATTCAAAATACCACCTGCTATATGAGGATAGACAGGATTCACTGGTAAATAAATAAACAGTAGATAGAAAAATGATGCTACATGCAGTACAAAGCTGTGGAGTAATTATTATTCTTATTACTGGAATAGTGGTGGGGATAGGGGGGATACAGGTATTTTTACTGCTGAGGGCAAGTGACATTATTATGTAGTGTGGTAGACCTGGCATATATCATTTGTGGGGCAGTAGGGGAAGAGTTTAGAGGGATAAACACAAAAAAGGCTAGATATTGGGGTCAGAAGTAATAAATATGGAGAGCTTGGGGCAGTCATATATACTGGACCTGTATGTAATAAAGTGATGGCTAATCTCTCTGTGACACGCGGAAGGCCCTGGAATCCTTTCTAAAGCCTTTAAATGAAGTGCTTTAGAATGCCCTACAACATATTGTTCTATTTTGTTTTTTAGAAGTGAGGAAACAGGTTGCGAGGATACATTTTCATATTTAATTTATTTATTTTTATTTTTTTTTAGAGGGTGTTAGGTCTTTTGGGAAATAAATAATGGAGTACATGATATCTGTTATTCATTTACAGAAAGGGTAAAATTAATCTAGAAATTGTGACAGTACACACATAGCTTGAAAAAGTCTGTTATTGCTAAATAAAAAGTACATTTTTTTAATTGACTTTCATTTGAGTGCCCAGAGGTAAATTCATCATCAATCATTCAGTCATCTAGCGATGTAAATCCATGTCACTCATGACCTACAATATTAACACACCCATGATTGTTGCCAAAAAAGGTAAACAGAGCTGGGAATCCTGGTGTCCTTACATGATGATTTGCCTGCCTTTATTTCTAGCTTACTTTAACACTTTTAATTCCCTTTCTCAGGGGGGAGGGGGATTACTGGAGGCCCACTTAATTAAAAGGGCTTTACGTATCCAGTTCTATATGGGGAATAGGTTGTGAATGAAAGTCATGGTCATGAAGGTTTACATACTGAAGGAGATGATGGCGATAAGTCAAAGACCCATTGTTGTTTAAAGTATGGGGATGTTAATATGGTAAAATCTGATTAAAAATAAAGCCTTCCAGCTGTAACCCCCCCCCCCCAAAAAAAAAAAAACACCTATTTTGCCTAGAGTTCAACATCGATTTACTAAAGAAATGTACATTTTTAAAATAATTTTTTAGGGGACATGTTCTTATGTATCACAGAACTCCCAGCATATTGGGTGAAAAAAATACTCTTTTTTAAGGCTTTTCACATTACCTTTTTAGGCATCTGACCTGAAAAATTTCCTTTTATACCAATGTTTTCACTTCAATTTATATAAAAAATATAAAATATAAAAAACTGAATTTTTAAAATTATTTCTCTTGTAAGTTAGGATCGACACACATTTTTAGTACAGATAGTCCCCAATATAAGGACACCTGACATACAGATGACTCGCTGATGACTGCTGCTCGTGTGCAGGACAGAGGCTTCATGTGGGTAGGGGGGAGTTTGAATTACTTGCAGAGAAAATATTTTGCTAAACACAGCTGAGACTGAGCTCTTCCGCAAGCTCTTCTAACTCTTTTTTGACCAAGACAAACTCAGCAGTTGTTCTTGCATATCAAAGCACAGCTTGCTCCAGAAAGTAATTAATTTCTAGGCTCCATAAGGTTTTTATTTTTTTTTGCTTTGTTTGTGATCAACTCACACTAACTGACTGACACCATGCTGCCTAGTAATTTGTTGAGACAAACATCTTTCCTAATTGCATTTAATAAAATAATGTACCTGTTCGGACTTACATACAAATTCAAACTAAAAACAAAACCTACAGTCCCTATCTCATATGTAACACAGGGACTACCTGTATTTCTCTAAAAGACAGCAATTTTTGTTATGACATGGTTTACAAAGGGCTTTATTTACAAAACAGGGAAACCTAATGGGAATCCTCTAGGTCCTTGTGTTTTAATGGCAATAATTTAATCTAACCATTTTGAGGGAATGTCAGATTCACTGATTTATAAATTAGGCCCACAGAGTCAGAAAATTATATGGGTTTATGTAAAAACCATGGCCTGTATGGCCCCGGGGACTGAAATTGAACAGCCCTGATTTTAAAAAAGAAAAAATGTTCTAAAAAAATTCTTCTAAAGTACAACAGTATTTACTCAACCAATAGACTTACATATATGTTCAATGTTAGTTAAGCCTCAGATGATAAACTGCTGGGCAAAGTTGGGGGCAAGCACAACTTTTATTGGGGAAGGGCAAATGTCCTTTCTTCAAAAAAACATACATACCTGCCTGTTCATAATTAATAATATTAACTTGTATTTATTTACAAGTGATTCTAACCATGGTTATACCTCATTAACACAGTCTAAGGTAGTGGTCCCCAAAACAACCAAATTGTGTCCACAGTCCTGCGCTGCTGTCCCCCCAGATTGTTTAGCAAGCAGGTCTGAGCCTGCAATGGCAGAGTGGGTGGGCTGTGTCCATGCGGGACAGAGCCGCCGACCACCAACATTTTCCTGTGGATCACCGGTTGGCGACTGCTGGTCTAAGGCCAATTTTAAGAGGAAGATAAGTGCTAATTCCTGCCTGTTTGTGTGCCTTCTGCAATAAAAGACCTGCCTGGTTGCAATTTTCATTTTTAGGGTATAGTTTTGTTTTTTTAACAAAAAAAATTTAAAAATTTATGTATTTCATATCTAGACTTTGCATCCATACAAAACTTCTAAATGATACCATTCAGAATGTTTAGTTTATTTCAGCAAGGGTGTAACCACATTCAAGTGATACTCTTTAATTCTGGTAAATGTTTTCTATTCTGTAACACAAGGAAGTTTTTTTTTTGCCAGTGTGTCAATTGATGCTTAACAAATCCACACTAAGGGAAATAACCAAAGCATCACAATTAAAGGTGAACTCCAGAACTGTACAAATTAATGCTGCTCTATTCATTTATTAATCCTTTATCATCTTTTTTTAGACCACAGTAGTGTACGTACCTGAATCTTGGCATCAGCTTTTTGCAGTCCTTGTTCAGTGGAGATTAGATCAGAGGAACAATATGAAGAGCCATCTGGGAACAGGAGAAAGCCTGGGCGAGAAAAACGTAGGTGGAATTCCAAAAACAAGCTTTTACCTTTAACAAAGAATTTATAAAGCCAATTTTTCCTAACTCTTTTAAAGATGACCTGGGTTCTAACAAAAAATTGGTATGTATTTTACTTCATTCTATGTGACCTTTTTTTACCTACAACAACTTCTAAACCTAATTTAACTTCCTCTTTACTATTAATAAACAAAAGCATTTCCTAACAATGAAAATTCTGGACAATACTGACACATTGATTACATAAAGCACTTGCTGAATGCAGTTAAAAAGTACAGTCACTGTATATTAATACTTCCCTGAGGAGGAACATGAGACACTAATAACTGATATCACTCTTTCAAAAAAAACTGCTGTGTAATGGTGATCAGGTCTGTTTTGTATTTGCATACATGTTCGCAATACACAAAGAAGGAAAACGTTTAGCATTATTTTATTATTAAGGGTGTTGACATGTTTAGAGCAAATATTTTCGTTTATAGGTATTACCACTTATAATACCGTGTTATTTTTAAGGTGTTGCCTTTGGCCTTGGATAAGAGTTGATGGAACAACATTGCAGCTGCTGGTTTGTCTGGCAAGAAAGAGAAATAGAGAAATACCTGTTCAAAGTACAGTGACCTATAATAAAGAATTTCAGTTTACTGTAGTTACTAATAATTCTAATGATCTATTCCAATCATTGCTAATCATGAACTTTCGACCAATTTCCTATTTCCCATTTATTGCTGGAAATAGGGAATAACCTGTAATGAAGTGCATAGCCTTTGACACTTGTCAGTTGATGCTCAAGTCTGACATGTTTCTGAGTTTTTGTTGGACCTCTTAGGGATGGCTGACAGTTCTGTGTAAAGGGGATATTGCTCCCAACGATGGTGCCTAGTTTACCCATGGCTATTGTTGAACATTGTTTTTTTAGCCCTACAAATGGCCAAAATAGAAAACATTCACCCACCATAGTGAGTTCTCCACAAAATTTTAATTTTGAAAAAAATTGTGAAACTGCTTGCTTTCTAAACCCTAGGAGGTGTTTTTATTGTATCCTTACTGAACTATTAAATCGGGACTAAACCCTGTTATACTCACCTGTCCCCTTTCTGTCCCAGACACCACCTTTTCTCCTTTTTTGTTGCAATCTTTGGCCATCTTGATTGCTTAGACTAGGATTATGTAACTCATTATTCATTCATTTAGTCCCAGCAACCACAGGGGAAGCCGGGATATGCCTGGCAACCAACCGAACCAGGTAAGCATGCTTATTACAGAAGGGATATCTCCTGTCCCTTTCTGCAATTAAGCCCTGCCTAGTCGCAGATTTTTAAAGTAGAAATTTAATTTTATGTTGGTGCTATATAAATAAGTCTATAGTACCTATATACTATAGTACCTTCTTGTTATACTAGCATTATGTGAATTGACTGTCTGTTGCACTTGGTCTTAGTCAGTGATGATTTATAGCTGCAATGAATCTTGACATTTCCTGTGAGATAAATAACTGCAAAGGCAAGAGGGACATTTTAGGTGTAGCATATTTAAGCCAAATGACACACCTAAGGCACACCTAGTGATGAACCTAACATAAAGATATGCGAAGATGGTGCAGTTGCAAGTAACCTTTTTTCTGAGGTGAATTTACGGGTTAGTGTTGCTCATCTCCTCTGAAAATGTAAGTTGCCCAAATGCTGCTGGCCTGAAAAATAATAAAGTCAGTACTCTGGGTATGTTCCAAATTAGGGATTCAGTGTTAGGGGCCTAGATCAAAACAAGTTATCTTGTAAATTGGTTTTGTGTTGGAATTGTTGCATTTTGATTAGTTTTGTACTTCTCAAATATGTGTTTGTTCCAAATTCAATATACATTCTCCAGTGGCATTTTACCCACAGTTCCCACAGCAGGTTTAAGCATTTGCCCATAATTGAACTTCTTTTGAACTAGCAGTAACGGATTTTAATATAATCTACAGCTTCCATGCACAATAAAGCATTTCAAATGCATATTTCAAAATCTTGCCATGGTTATCCACATTCCAAATAAAGTGGAACTAAAGTTAAAAATAAAAAAATGGGAGCAGGCAGGTTCTATATTGCGGAAAGGACAGTCTAGGTCTCTTTTGCAATAAAACAAACTTACCTGCCTGTTCACAATTCTCTCAACAATGTACACTAAGTTGTACAGCTTAGTGTACAATCCCCACATACCTAGCTGCCATGAATGAATGACCACCCATGTGTCATTACAACCTGGCCAACCAATATGTCCAAAGTTCCCAAACCCAGAAGAGGACTGGGTAAAGTTGCTGACACTGGTGAAGCAATGAGGAAGGAGCAAGGAAAGGTGAGTTAAGCAGATACATACCCGTGAAGTTGTTCCTTCAAGATAACTTTTCACATTGGTGTGACTGGGGCATGATAAATGCAGATAAATCATTTTCAAAAGAAAAGTTCAATGGCAGCTTTTTTTTTCTCAGCACATATTAAATTTTAGTTACAAAATTTATAATTCAGTGACCCATGATGTTCCCAAATTTAAATATTCTTATATCGAGTGCGCATGCGCCGCCTGACCAAGCTGGCTGCAGGCTGATCGGCTCGGCGCTCCCCGGTCCCTTGTAAGGCTCCCTGCAGCAGACGGACTCGGCAGCCACGTCTCCCGCAAGCAGCCTCTTCTTCTCACCCGGCACCTTACTCAGGGGGGATGCGGAAAGCTGGGAACAAGGCAAAAGACCGGGTTTCCCGGTCTCAACCAGTGCGCCCAGCCCCCAAGATGGCGACCGCTCTGGACCCACGAGGCTGTGAGGCCCCAGGAGAGGTGAAGGGAGCGAGCGGCTCCCCTTCAGGTACGAGTGGGATTAGAGGGGATAAGGGGGGAGAGAAATCCCTGCACCAGAGTGCCCCAGAAGATGATCCTGAAATGCTGGATTCTTCCAGCCCTCGGATTTCTGCTTCACCCCCCTCCCCAGGACATTCTCCTGTGGCTCCCTGTCTTTTTAGTGTTCAGGGAGAGGATTTTGCTTCACCTGATCACAGCCTTAACCGGTTTGATCATGGGTCTAGATTTTCAGCTTTAAGCCAGGACCCTCCAGTATGTCCTCCTCTCTCTCTGCTTCCAGAAGCAGAAAATAGGCTTTATTTGAATCTGGCTGGCCTTCTGCAGTCCGAGCTAGCGAAAGCTACCGAGAAAATTACCTCGGGTGTATGGCAGGATTTACAATCACTGGGGGCCAGAATTGATATGTTTGAGAAAAAAGTGGATGAGACGGTGACCTGTGTTAATCAGAATTCCAAAGAGATACAGATCCTTCATGATCAGCTTGAGTCCATGCAGCTTAAACTGGATGATATGGAGAATAGATCTCGCAGAAATACCTTTAGGATCCGGGGCCTCCCTGAATCGGTTAAGGATATTACAGAGGCAGGGAGCCGATTTCTCCATAATTTGCTACCAGATTTACCAGAATCACATCTACTACTTGATAGGGCGCACAGAGCCCTTGTGGCCCCCAAACCGGATGGCCCACCCAGGGACATTATTGTTAAACCCCACTACTTTACCACTAAGGAAGCACTCTTAAAAGTCACTAGAAGCATGGATTTGATCGAGATGGAGGGTCACCAGATACAAATCTTCGCTGACAATCTGGCGCTGGACCATATTTTAGACAAATCTAAATTAAGCAGATACAGAGACCCCCCTAAAAAAAGCCACAACCTCGCTCTTTTATTGAGAAAATATAATTTAGTAGATGGTTGGAGGGAGATGAATCCTTCGGTCAGGGACTATACCTATTTTTCAGCAGCACATAATCAGTATTCACGCATAGATCATGGCTTCATACAGTCTTCTATGCTCCCCAATTTGCTGGGAGCACGTATTCTGTCTACTCCTTGGTCAGACCATGACCCCCTGGCTTTATACCTGACAGGCTTTAATAGACCGCAACCTGGGTTTAGGTGGAGATTCAATGAGAGTTTTATTTCTGATGATCTGATGAAGCGTGATATAGAAATGCAGTTGGGTAACTATTTTCAGATTAATGTAGCGGATGATACATCCCCAGCTATAAACTGGGAGGCCCATAAAGCCTACATAAGGGGTGAGATGATTAAAATGGGGGCGAAACGCAAACGAGCCCACAATAAGATGATAGATACCAGCCTTCAGGAATATCATAAATTGCAATTGCAACACAAATTGACGCCATGTGTAGTTTTGAAATCCCAGTTGGAGGCGAAACGCACTGACCTTAATTTGCTACTGACTACTAGAGCTGACAAATCATTGCGATAGTCAGCACACAAATTTTTTGTTTGGAGTGACAAACCGGGAAGTCTCTTGGTCAATAAGCTTAACCCCAAGCCCAAGTCTCATGCTCTTCCTAAAATTAAAACTAAGGGCGGGCGGTTGTCGCAAAACCCAGAAAAAATTCTTGCGGCTTTTGAAGATTTTTATAGCCGTTTATATGGCTCTGTTGATTCCACCAATACATTGGGAGTGGAAAGATTTCTTGACCAACTTACCCTCCCTAAATTGCATTCCAAACATAGAGCATTTTTGGATAAACCTTTTACGGTGGAAGAGTTGCAGGGGGTCATGGGTCTACTTAAAGTGGGCAGCTCGCCTGGTCCGGATGGATTCTCAAATCTGTATTACAAGACGTTTAGCCCATTATTGGCCTCTCATATGGTAGCATATTTTAACTACCTAAGAGAGGGAAATGCTTTGGTGGGGGATGCCAATAGGGCATTCATTAGTATAATTCCTAAACCGGGAAAAGATGATTCGGATGTGGCCAATTATAGGCCTACCTCCCTGATTAATTGTGACCTGAAAATTATGACGAAGATTTTGTCACTTCGAATGAGCTCCTTTCTGGGAGCATATATTCATCCGGACCAGGTGGGCTTTATGTTACATAGGCAGGCACCAGACCAAACAAGGAGGGCTATCGATCTTATATCGGTAGTTAATTCAGGTTGGGATGGGGGACCGACGCGTCAAGCTATGTTACTTTCTCTAGACCTCCAAAAAGCATTTGACAGTATATCTTGGAGATACTTGTTCCAGGTGATTCATAAAATGGGTTTTGGTCCTTTTTTTACTAACCTTCTTTCAGCCCTATATGATTTACCTGAAGCTAAGATCTCGCTAGGGGGATCCTTATCATCGGCGATCCAAATCAAGAGGGGGACCAGACAAGGTTGTCCCCTCTCTCCACTGCTGTTTGCATTGGCAATTGAACCCTTAGCGATAGCAATACGGGCAGATCCAGGGTATTAAATGTGGCCAGATAGAACATAAATGTGCTTTCTTTGCTGATGACATCCTTATGTTTATCACCTCCCCAATTACGACTCTTCCGAATTTAATGAAAATTCTGGATGAATTTGCTCTTTGCTCTGGTTTGAGGGTTAATAAAACTAAGTCTCAGGCACTTAATATAAATCTCTCTACGGAGATATGGTTAACGCTCCAGGGGAATTTTGATTTCATTTGGCAGAGAGACTCTATTCATTATCTAGGCATCCAGTTGACCCCTACCTACAATAGTCTTTACAGATGTAACTATGGTCCACTGCTTAAGAAAGTTTATGAGGATATCCGGAGGTGGTCTTTGTCTCCACCTTCTTGGCTGGGAAGAATTGCGGCTGTTAAAATGAATTTATTGCCTAGATTGTTTTACCTATTTCGCACACTCCCGATACAGGTTCCTATGAAGGAGATTGGTTTACTACAATCTAGAGTGATGCAATTCATTTGGGGGGGGAAGAAGGCTAGATTTCACAAGGACACGTTGTTAGCTCCCAAAAGATTGGGAGGGTTGGGAGCCCCGCTTCTGAAATACTATTATGTAGCGGCGCAAGTGGCCCAATTATCGATGAGTTCTTTACAAGGTGCGAGACCCCAATGGGTTGAGCTGGAGAACTTGGATGGCTTTGTGGGATCTATAGATTCCATCATGTGGAGGAGAAAAACTACCAGAGGCCCGGTAAAGTGTCCGGCCCTTTCCCATTCTATGCAGATTTGGGACAAATTTAGCCACCACCCGAAGCTGTCTTCTATCCACAAACCTCTCACCCCATTGTGGCTCCATCCGGACTTTCCGCCGGGAATGCACCCAGCAGATTTTCATTGGTGGATCGCTAAAGGCTTTAAGCATATTAAGGACATGATAGATGTTCGAGCGGTAGTCACATGGGAACATTTATCCTCTCAATTTGAAATTCCGGCTACGGAATATTTCCATTATAGACAATTGTACTCATTTATCTCTCGGAGAATTAGGGACGCCCCAAAACCCATGTTTTCTTCGCCTTTTGAAAGCACTTGCTCAACTATAGCTAACACAAGGGGGCAAATCTCGGTTATTTACTCGGTATTAATTGACCAGCATAAAAAATTGAGATATATGAGGGAATGGGAAAATGAATTGGGCATTGTGTTTGATCTGGAGTATTGGCAGGATATGATGTATGCCCTATCTAAAATATCTCTCAATTCTGGGGTGGTGGAGGCCAACTATAAAGTAGCCCTTAGATGGTACCTCACTCCAGCTAAGTTGGCGAGGATGTTCCCTTCGGTCTCTCCTATGTGCTTCCGAGGGTGCGGGGACAGGGGCTCCATGGTTCATATTTGGTGGACGTGTCCGGTGGCCAGGAGGTTTTGGAATGAAGTATTCACCTTAATTTCAAGAGTGGTGAAACAGGAGATTCTGGTCACTGTGGAAGCTGCACTGTTTAGTAAAGTTGATATAACATTGCCGAAACCCACCCAAAAACTGATTAGGATGCTACTGGTGGCAAGTAGAATTGCATTGGCTAAAGCCTGGAAGGCACCTACCATTCCCTTGGAACCTATAGCTTCCAAAATGAATTGGATCATGGTAAATGACAAACTCACTCATACCTTAAAGAATTCACTGGGCAGATTTGAGGATGTTTGGGAACCATGGTTAATATATACTGGTTCATAATAGCTGATTATGGGACCTTAACTTGTATTTTTGCTTTGTATTTAGACTCTGCTAGTACTTCCTCTATCCCTCTCCCCCCAATACCCTGTTGCTGTTTTCCTAATTTTGGTTTCCCTTTCCTTACACCCTTTTGTGTTTCCCCTTTTGTTCGTTATGTGTCTGTTATGTGTTAAGAGTCAGGGTCAAAGTGAGAGAGGCATCTTCGTTTCTTCTAACCGTAATATTTCCTTTTATTTCTCCATATTTCTCTGCTTCTGCCCTGGTTTTATACCGGGACGGTGAAAATTACGGGTTTTGAAGGCGGTTATTGAATTTTACATTCCCATATAACACAGATGTCTCTTGTGGTTTCAGGTTGTTTATTTTTGGTTTTTTGTCCTTGACCCCCGCTGTAATTATTATTGTGACTGTTCGTTAAAGAGTTTTTCTTGTTTGATCAAAACTTCAATAAAAATATTGAAATATAAATATTCTTATATCACACTCAGATCTAGTCTGCTAACCAAACACCAATTTGGCTTTGTATGTAATAGATATTTCACTTTAGGAAACCATACTGTCATTGCAGCGACAGTACAGGTCATGTGTCAACCTTTTCTTAAATCCAGCTGCTGGGACTAGAGGTGGACAGGGCCTTTGACAAAATTCAATGATCTTTATTATATGGGACCTTTGCCCCAAACTTTTAATAATGTGGACCTGTTAGATTCTGTGACAATGTCTGGGGACACCAGATAGGGATGCCCCATTTCCTACATTGTCTTTTATCCTTAGACCCTCTTCCAAGTTTTAAAACCAGCAAAAGATCTTCCACTATATATACTATAGTATTTATATCCCTAAACATTGTTTACCCTCTATTTTAGCTTTGATTGCTCTGTTTTGCTTCTTTTCTGGATATAGTATTAATCTGGTTAAATCTAGGGCTTTATATCTTTCTGATTGTACTAGGCTTAGTTGGGGTAAACTTCATCTATTTATATGGTTTAAAATAAATTGCACTTTTTGGAGTCCAAATTACTAAAAATTTGCACAATTTATATAGACTAAATGCAATGCTTCTGTTACAGCTCATTAAAGAGCAACTCATTACTAGATAGGGTCAATCTGCTAAAGATGGTAGTATTCCCCCAAATTTTGTACTTTCTGCAATCTCTCTCCCTCTCTCATTCTTAAAAAGGCGGAGCTGAAGCCTATGTATACCCTTTTCTTGTGTTTATATATGGGGAGGATGTTAGGCTAGTATGAGTCTCCACATACTCCAGCAGTCAATTAATACTGGGGATCTGAATATAATTCCGGATGTCGTTCTGGCAGCTATCTTTAGGTATTTTAAGAGACTGGTTTTTGATACGCATAACTACACTGATTCTGATCTGAATCAACAGACCATCCCTGCTTTATGTTTGAAATATAGTCTTCATATCCACAAAGAACTTCAGAGGTAATATCCAATCCTCTTTTGTACTCTTGTTGGTATGTTTGGCATAGACTCCATAGGCAGTATTTTTTAAATAGCTATTTTTGGCTAACTTTAACCTTCCTTCCTTAAAATTAAATCTTTATCACATTTATCTACTCGTCCAATAAATTTTGAGGAAGCTTCGACTACCTCTTTGAAATCAGCAATGTTTTTTTCCTCATTTAATATGCTATACCTTGAGGTTACTCTAGAATCTTTCAGCTGATGATTGGTCGAATCCCCTGGACTGGATGTTGTCTCCACCAAACCCACCCAGGCTAGCAACTTTTTAGGTTTATTGCAGGCTGAGGGTTAGTTCAGACTATACCAAGTGATGCCAAGGATTGTCTAAATGGTCTGATTACTTCCCAGCTATGTCTCCTTCAGATGTCCTTAGGGATTTTGTAAAAGCATGGATGGACCTAACTTCCGATATGTGTATGGAAATTACACTGCGGATATATCATGGTGCCTATGACACCATGCCCCTGATTCATCAAGCAAAATCGGATTATCGGTTGCGCATTCGTATTAGCGATCCGGAATCGTGCGCGATCGCGCTATTCAACAACCGGAAAAGCTCGCGCACGGAGCCGCGCTTATCCGACAGCTTTTTACTGGCGATCATGCATTAAACGCGCGCACTCGAGTCCCGGACCGCGGTAATCCGCGATTGCGGGTCGCGCGTATTATCGCGCTTCCAGCGATCGCGGATTTCAATGATGAATCAGGGGCCATGTCTTTTTTATAGGCTTATGTTCCACTTTAGAGGCTTTGTAACATACATTTTGGGACTGCTCCAGATTTAGGACATTCTGAAGATCAGTAGCCTATTATGTCACCATGCAATTATGTAATATTGTTCCTATATCTCTTGAGTGGGCAATAATTGAAGTGTTAAATTTACATGGGGCATGAGCTATTAGGGATGGTAGAAAACTTTTTATCAATTATCTCATTGGTGGCCAAAAAAGCAATTTTGCATAAGTCGTTAGACATAAGTGGATAAATTAGGATAAGATAAATTAATGTATGTTATTGATAGTGGGTACATTTTTTGAGGAATGGGAATCCTTTATTGATACCTTACCTTTACAAATGAAACAAACTTCATGTTCAATTGAGCAGACATCTTGGTATGTACTTTCAATGATTCTCCTGTAATTCTTGATTAACAAATGAAAACAGAGTGTGTAGTTTATATATTGTTTTATGCGGTCGTTTTGACTGCTTATGCCATGATCAATGGATGTATTATACACATTTACTTACATACATTTTTTATTTGTTGTATCTTGATTAATATGGTAAAACTAAATGCACTGGTCAGTTAAACTTACCAAACAGGGGTGTAAAATTGTTCATTTTAGATATTTAAATTTATAATAGAAAAAAAGCGAGTGCAAAAACAAAATAGTATTTCTATCCTTAACTTGTAAAATTTAACAGAAATATGGAATTAAAAAAGCAATTGTATCTATTTATAACTGTTTGATATCCTGGTATAATAGTGAAAGAAACACATTTTAATTGTCTATTTTTTAAAGTGGATTGTTTAAAGCCAGGACACTATGCACATGTACTTCATATGTTCTTTCTGTGTTTTCAGGAGTTTGCCCTGGATACTCCCATTTCCTCTATTACTCAAAAATATGTTAAATTAACTGGCTTCCCCCAAAATTTATTTTAGACTGTGACTATGATAGGGACATTAGATTGTGAGCTCAGCAAGGCAGCAGTAATAGCACAATAATGTCACCTCCACTTTAATAATGCAGCCTAAAGCCAAGTTCCAAGATAACGGCTGTTTTTTTGTTTTTTGGAGGGGGGGGGTAAGTTATCATAGGTTTGTAGTATTGTTACAAATGTAAATACATTTTTAAAGCTAATCAGTTATGATGGTGATAAAATAATTTTCAGACATTGGGGGTACAATTCTGTACATGCTTTCAGAATGCCAGATTGGACCAGTATATATTTAGTAACTATCTAGGCTTGTAGAACAAAGTTATGTAACTGTACAACTTCTTCACAACAAAGCATATCTGTCTTGTATTCACATTGCCAGAGGTCTCTTGCATACTTGGAAATTACAGTTAGATTCTCTTGCCAGGTTTAAAACGACTATGCGAAGGCAGGTACAAACCTGTCTTTGTACTGTAGACATAATTTCCTTTATTTCATTATTCCAAAGGATGACTTTATTCAACCTATTACAAAACATTTTGAAAGACATGTGGCCAAAGATATTGTAATAAGGAAATAGGACGTGACATGAGATAGATTTCAAAATTATAGTGTAATATCACTTCCTCTTCACCAAAAGTAGTTTCTCACTTCCAGAAATGACATGTTGCAGTGATGTTACAATATATTAGAATGTACTAAGGCAGTGATGGTGAAGCTTTTAGAGACCGAGTGCCCAAACTGCAACCCAAAAGCCACTTATTTATCGAAAAGTGCCAACACTGCACTTTAACCTAAATACTGAGGTTTTAGTTTAGAAGAAACAACTCAAACAATAACATCTTTTGTCTTGAAAGAAAAACTCAATATTACAGCTTTCAATGATACAAACACCTTTTTATGGAAAAGTAAAAGAGATTTAGATTTGGAAAATATTTCAGTAGCACACTTTCAAGGTCTCTTTCAATGCCTGCAGTTTTATCTCAAATGTTTTGATATCACAAAACATCCTTTGTGCTGTTTTCCCTACACCTTGTAGTTGTTTGTTCAGTACATTGAAGTGTTGTGTAAAATCTGTAAAAATAACATGAGGTTGGTAAGCCAGGCCATATCAGTGAGCTGTGGATATTGCTGCCCTTTTATTTATAAACAGCCTAATTTCATCCAAGCAGACTACAAATCTCTCCAGGACTTGTCCTGTGCTTGGCCATTGGACATTATTGTACATAAGCAAACAAATATACTGAACCTCCTCTAGAAGTGCCTGAAACTGTCGAATTCAGAACACGAGCCATGATGTAACTTCACCATTTTTGTGACATCTTTGAAGACATTGTCAAATTGTTTGCTGCTTTCCCTGGCACAAAGAGCTTCTTGATGTATAATACAATGGAACTGAATGAGTTGATATTTTGTTTCTTTCACAAAGAATTGTATGAAACCAGATGTTGCCCCACCGTAGAAGGTGCCCCATCACTAGTAATTGAAGCCATTGTTTCTGGTCCTAAGTCTTGTGACAAAAAAGCCTCCATCACAGCATTATAGATATCTATCCCTTGCGTTCTTTCAGGCAAAGACGTCAATTTCACCAGCTCTTCTCTCATGATGTCACCAACACCATAATGCAAAATTACTGCTAGCCTTGCATGATTATTTATATCTGTGCTTTCATCCAGGCACATGGAGTAACAGGCTGCCTTTTGTAAGTCAGTGGTGAGCTGCTGACTAACATCACTTGCCATACGGTGGGCTCGATCTTTAACAGTATTTCCGCTAAGTGGCATCTCAGAGATGCGTTGAATAATTTTATCCTTGTTTGGGACATTATGAAAAAGGGAATTACTCCCAGACAACATGGCCATCTTCATATTATTCCCATCAGAGAAAGGCTTACCATGTTTTGCTATGCACAGTGAAATGTAAAAACTGGCAGCTGTCAGATGATTTGTTATAAAAATATAGTTGCAAAACCCAAGATACCGAGAATGATATTTCCTCAATTTCCCTTTAAGAAACTTATCTTCAGTTTCACCGAGTTTGACAACACTTTTGTGGTTGGTGTCAAAGTATCGTCTGACACTTTCATTACACAGAATACATAGAAATTAAACCTATTTTTGTATAAAGAATACAATGTAAAACAGTTTTTTTTTTTTTAGGCTATATATATTCAATGTACTTTAGACTATAAAAATTACAGTGACAGTTTTTTAAAAAAAATTTAAAGTCTTACAATAACAAACTTGTTAAACCTTCCCTCAGTCTAGACAAATGTGCCTATTTCTGAAAAAAAATTGTGCTGATCAATAGGTCAATGAATACAGCAACGGCTGTAGCTCAGTGTCTGATTCCCGGCTCTAGAGAGTATACTAGAGATTACTAGAGGTCAGGCGTCATCAGGATTTTCCTTTCCTCAGCCAATCAGAGACCACTCGAGCTTTTGAATGAGGAGACTTGTCCCCATTTAAGCTCTAGTGCCCGAGGATCACACACAAGAGGATTCCCAGGGCTGCATGAATGAATGCAGCGCTGGACTACCAGTGCGATCCCCTGGGCACTAGAGGTTAATTAACCTCTAGTGCCCAGGGTTCGCAAACAGGAGGGAATCCTCCTGTAATGATTTCCTGAAAATTCTGATGGGTCCGCAAAATTGGTTCACCGAAATTTTGCAGACTCATCAGAAGTACGAGGAAATTTTCGCAAGAAAAAGGCATTCTCGCACATCCCTAAGAATAACATATAATGTCCTTATGTTACAGTTTATAAAAAAAACTGTACAATTTAAGATAAATCAATTCAAGGTGGAATAAAAAAGTAAAAAAAAAAACAAGTAGTTGTTAAGAAACATATCTGTATGTGATAATACCATAAAAATATTTCCAATTATATTGTTGCATTATTTACTTAGTTTCCAGTGATGGAATTGTTTCATGAAGAAGAGCGTATAAGGTGAGAGATGAGTCAAGTTTTTGCATGAAATCCATAGTGCAGAGTACAAAAAACTCTAAATGAAAAAAATAGGTATCTATTAGGAATTTATATAATGAATTGCATTGTGGTTCCCCAAAGAAAGAAAGGGGAAGAAAGGAGATGTGTAGAAAAACATAAAGATGCCAAACTCGCCAGGAAATAAAAGACCCCTCCTTGCTGCATGATTGTAATGCAGACTGAGGAAGGGTCTAACAAGTTTGTTATTGTAAGACTGTATAATTTAAAACTGTAACATTGTATTCTATACTCTAAAGTGTATTGAATATATATAGTCTAAAAACCCCTCTTTTTTGATGTATCCTTTATACAAAAATAAACTTATTTCTGCATACTTAGGGGTTGGCTACATGATTATTACTTACCATATACCCAACATACACCAAAAGCTTTTACACAGAATACATAACGCTTTCCCATTACGTTCAATCACTCCAAATGACTCTGTCCAGGCCTCTTGGAATGATCTTCCACTATCCACTAGTAAAACACAAAATAAAAAAAAATCAAGCCCCCAATACTAATCTATCCCTATACCAAAAATAGCTATAGTTAACACTAAAGAAAGCCAATACAAAGTTCCTCCTGACATTTCCAGTACAATGAGTGCCATGTCTGTCCTGTCCTCTCATATAGCACACACACAGGCCATAGAGAGGTGAACCCTGCACAACAACCTATCCCAGCACTTCGAGCACTACACGGGTCATGTGATGTCAGGTAAATGCAACCTGCTGCTATGCAATGACATTGTAACCTTTAGTGTACTGGACCCACAGAACAGATGTCAATAGGTGTGGATGTCAATCATGCAATGTGTAGCAATCGCTCTCTATGACAGATCAAATTCAAAACCCGACACCAGCAATGAGCACCAACCTGATAAGACTGATAACCTGATAAAAACATCAGGTATCTCACAGTGACCCACATCTATAATAAGGAAGTAGCACAAACCCATAAGGGGTAGTACCTAGTAAATTTTCCTCCAGAAATTTGTCCAATCCCTTCTTAAAAGCATCTAAGCTAGATGCCATCACCACAGTGCACAATTACCACCTTCATTTATTTCGGTAAATCAGACATTGTCAATAAGACAGAAAATGATCAACATCTTCCTAGTAGGGTGCAGACAGCAATAATAATAATAATATTAATTATAATAAATGTTATTTATATCTCACATTACAGGAATGCTAGGAGTTTTACTAAACGCATGGCAATTGCATAGCAATGCAGCACACAGTCACAGGGTTCCCATTAAATTCAACAGACACTTACCTTCTAGCACAAGCTTTGTGTTCAACTGGTCCTGACTGGGTATAGCACACTGGTACTCCTATTCCTGGCCTGTGAAGCTCTGTTCTGTAACTTCAGCTTAATTCATATTGTACTTCCCATAACCTAGGACAGATCAATACAAGACCCCCCATCCCCCTACCCCCTTTCTAACTTTCCTCTCTCCCTCTGTACTTTCACACTTCCAATGCTGGATCAAGACACGTCAGCTTTAATGCACATCAGCTGCCTCTCCTCCCCACAGCCTGATATTCTGAGGGTTAACTGATGACTCCGGTGAAGGGAAATTCTGCAGCCAGCCCCGCTGACAGAGGGACAATAGCACAGGCAATGGAAGGCCAGTGAGTTGGGAAGCACGCATGCCATAGGTTCGCCACCACTGTACTAAGGTAAATGCTGTTACTCTAGGCCAAGAACATTTATTCTGAGGCAGCATATTCATTTTGACTGGGTCGTGGTAGAAAACTGAAGCATACCTTAAAAAATAACTATTTAGCCTAGTTATAAACAGCATTTAGTATAATAAAATAATATTTCTCACTAAACATGCACAGGTATCATAGGCTCAAAAAACGAATAAAGCAACTGTTCACGATAGGCACAATTTTCATATCTATGGAAAAGATGGGTGGCTAGCCTTTGCGGAGTCCTAGGTTGAAATCTCAGCCAGGACACTATATGCAAAGAGTTGCATGTTTGCATGGGATTCCTTTGGGTACTCGGGTTTCTTCCCACATCCCACAAACATGCAGTTAGGTTTATTGGCTTTCCCCCTAAAACTGACTTTAGATTATGGTAATGACATATGACTATGTAGGGACATTAAATTGTGAGCCCCTTTAAGGACCAGTTAGTTACATGACAATATGATAGCTCTATATAAAATACAATTTATTAATATTTATTTTGCAGCAAGCTTAAGGCTCCCTTCAGATGATTCCTGTTCTCCAACGCCCACTCCTGGGCACTCACTTAAAATTGCTAAGTGTCTAGGAATGTTTAGTAGCACTTATTGAGTTTGCAATCCTTTGCTGTACAAATTTTCAGCGGTTGCATAATTTTTGTGTTGAGTCCTGAATGGAACGAAATGTGATATGGGAAAACTGCTTTTCTAATGTGGTACTCTAGACATATGTTAGGTACTTTTTACTTTTTTCTGAAGTGTTTAAAAGCAACCCCTTTAAACTTTATAGAAGCTATTCAGTAGCAGACTGCCCTGAAATGCTTCATGAAGTGTCCTTAAAACTACACGGCAACTGTTCTGTAAGCAAACACCTAATTACAAATTGAGATTTTAACTCCTCAAGTTTATTTCTATGATAACCAGGGATTTGGTGTGGTTGAGAACTGGAACTAGGAAATATTAAAATACTGTAAGTGTCCCATTAGGAATATTTTCCTCTGTTGTAAAAGTTATGGTTGGGCAAGCAATTGTAGGGTGATAGGCATAGAGAGTTTCTAATGTAGTAAAATTACCCTTAAGAGGGTTATTGCCAACCCCGGTAATATGCAAGGACAAGGGACAAGTGTACAGGAGGGGGGGTTTTTAGGCAAAATTTGTATTCTATTGAATATAACTTTTCACAAGATACAATAGTGTAACATGTCAATGTACAAAATAATTGTGTGCCAGGACCTTTCAATTCAAAGTCCAAACATTAGCCAAAAGGAGTAGTACTATACATAGGTCACCTACTTAGTATGTTTACATCATCATATATCGCAGGGCCACAAAGAACCAAGGTAATATAAGTTATTGCACAGACGGAAACCCTGCTACACACTGCTACCAATATTTTTATCCCAACAACTCCGGGACCTACATCCCCACCCCCCAATACCTCACCAGAATTCATTCCACTACCCTCTGTTCTATCCCTCACCCCACATTCGCATTAGGAGCTATTCCCAAGACTTTCGTCAAGGATTTTTTGTTAGAGTCTCTATCAAAGATACTATCCCCAAAAGGATCTGATTCAGAGTTTTTTCTCAAAAGCCCTGAGGAGGAAAACATCTTAAAAATCTATCCTAGATTTTTAGGCCTATCCTTTTGGCCCTTTGGCCGACTAAATAAATTTAAATTTATTAAAGATATTCACCTGTTTGCCAGGAAACTAACTTTTAAACTCATGTTTGAAAGTTCTTCCAAATCCAATGTACCGCAATACTTTTCTGACCTTCAAGACCTGAAAATCTAAGACTTCAGAACTATAAAGATCTTACAGGAATTACTAAATGAAAATAAAAAATCTTACTTAATGTACCTAGATAGGAACCCTTCTGACCCTATCCCTCCAGACACAACTTACCTCATTCCAGTAAAACATCCTAAGTCCTCTTTTTATCCATGCTTTTCATACAATGCCCACGTCTAAACCTTTGTTAGTTTGGTTACTAATTAGAACTAAGGAAATCTTGGAGTGCGACTTTAAGAAAATACACCCCCATCCAATTTTTCCAATGGACAAAAGCGGTCCCTAAAAACCTTCAAAAGAAACATTCTATACTTATCAAATCTGCCGATAAAGGAGGGAACATTATCATTATGAACAACTCCCAGTATGAAAACATGTGCTAAAAAATCCATAACAACACCGAATGGTATCAGACCATATATCATTCAGATATAAATAACTTCTATGTAGGGTATTATTCCCTCATTTGATCAGCACTCACATCAGGCATTATAGATGCCAAAACCAAAGAATACCTCGGGAACAAACATCCAGTCATGCCCACATTTTATAGCTTACCCAAAAATCACAAAAACCTTACTGATCCTTCTGGACGTCCCACTGTCGCGGGCATAGATTCAATCTCTTCAAATGCCAGCAATTTATTAGTCCCTTTGTATTTAACCTCCCCTCCTACTTACGGGATACCATTTAACTCCTCCAAACCCTGGAAGACCTTACAGTACCTCCCAACTCCACTCTAGTCACCATTGATATAGAGGCTCTGTACAGTTGTATCCCCCATACTTTAGGATTACAAACTATAACATCCATAATTGAAACCAACAACCCTCACTCTCTCTGCAACTCTGAAAATCCCTGGGACTAGGTAATAACTACATTTACTAATTTAGCATAATACCACATCTTCACTATTTACATTTACTCCTTACACTGAATGATTTGACTACTTTACTTTAATAACATACAGATTCGTACTTACCTGGGATTTTTTGTCTTTTTACAATATTGGTGACCTAATGTAAATTATCTCATCTAGATGTGTCACTTCAGTTACAAATGGTTTTATTACATATAGGGATGAGCAAGGCCCAGCAGCCCAATCAGGATCTGAGATCTGAGCACAAGCATATATACAGGGAAGGAGGGAAGGTTTAGTCACTCCATCTTGAGTTCTGTATCAGAGAAAGAAGCAAGGAGAGAAGTGCATTGTGACAGGGACAGGTTAGGACCCTTCTGTTAATCTTAAAATGTACAGATTGTGCAGTTTTCGATGCTACCTCTTACTATCTAGCAAAAAACTTGAAAAAAAAAATGTCTGTCCTACTCAAAAAAAAAAAAAAACAGAAAAATACAGATTTTTCATTTTGATCCCACTTGCTATCTGTCAAAAACGCCAGAACAATTTCTGTAGTTCTCTCCAAAAAATTCAGATATTTCATTCTAATCCCACTTGCTATCTATCAAAAAAGCCAGGAAAATGTCTGTATTTCTCGAAAAAAAATACAGATATTTCATTCTGATCCCACTTGCTATCTATCAAAAAGCCAGAAAAAGTTCTGTATTTCTCTAAAAAAATACAGATATTCCATTCTGATCCCACTTCCTATCTATCAAAAAAGCCAGAAAAATGTCTGTATACAGGGAAGGAGGCAAGGTTTAGTCACTCCATCTTGAGTTCTGTGTCAGAGAAAGAAGCAGGGAGAGAAGTGCATTGTGACAGGGACAGGTTAGGACCCTTCTGTTAATCTTAAAATGTACAGATTGTGCAGTTTTCGATGCTACCTCTTACTATCTAGCAAAAAACTTGAAAAAAACATGTCTGTCCTACCCAAAAAAACCCAGAAAAATACAGATATTTCATTCTAATAGCACTTGCTATCAAAAAAGCAAGAAAATCTTCTGTATTTCTTTCAAAAAATACAAATATTTCATTCTGATAGCACTTTCTATCAAAAAAGCCAGAAAATTTTCTGTATTTCTCTAAAAAAAAACAAAACAGATATTTCATTCTCATCACACTTGCTATTTATAAAAAAAAGCCAGGATAAAGTTCTGTATTTCTCTCAAAAAACAGATATTTCATCCTGATATCACCTATCAAAAAAGCCAGAAAAATGTCTGTATTTCTCTAAAAAAAATACAGATATTTTTTTCTGATCCCACTTGCTATCTATCAAAAAAGCCAGAAAAATTTCTGTATTTCTTTTAAAAAAATACAGATATTTCATTCTGATAGCACTTGTTATCTATCACAAAAAATCTGAAAAAAATTCTCTTCTTTTTCTCTCAAAAAATACAGATATTTCATTCTGATCCCATTTACTATAAAAAAAGCCAGAAAATGTCTGTATTTCTTTTTAAAAAAATACAAATATTTCATTCTGATCTCACTTGCTATCAAAAATGCCAGAAAAAATTCTGTATTTTTCTACAAAAAAATACAGATATTTCATTCTGATAGCACTTGCTATCCATCAAAAAAGCCAGAAAAATTTCTGTATTTTTCTCAAAAAATATAGATATTTTATTCTGATCTCACTTGCTATCAAAAAAGCCAGAAAAAGTTCTTTATTTCTCTAAAAAAATATCAATTATTTTATTCTGATCCCACTTGCTATCTATCAAAGAAGCCAAAAAAAAAAAAAAAAACAAATACAGATATTTCATCCTTATAGCACTTATGTATTAAAAAGCCAGAAACATTTCTGTATTTCTCTAAAAAAAACAAATATTTCATTCTGATCCCACTTGCTATCTATCAAAAAAGCCAGAACAATTTCTGTATCTCTCTAAAAAAATACAGATATTTCATTCTGATCCCACTTGCTATTTATAAAAAAAGCCAGAAAAATGTCTGTATTTCTCTCAAAAAAATACAATTATTTTATTCTGATCCCACTTGCTATCTATCAAAGAAGCCAAACAAAGTTCTGTGTTTCTCTCGAAAAATACAGATATTTCATTCTGATCCCACTTGCTATCTATCAAAAAAGCCAGAAAAATGTTTTCATTTCTCTAAAAAAAAACAGAAATTTCAATCTGATAGCTTTTGCTATCTATTAAAAAATGCAAGAAAATCATCTGTATTTCTCTAAAAAAAAAAAATAAACAGATATTTCTTTCTGATAGCACTTGCTATCTTTTAAAAAACCAGGAAAATGTCTGTATTTCACACTTGCTATTTAACAAAAAAGTCAGAAAAAAATCTGCATTTCTCTCTCAAAAAAATACAGATATTTCATTCTGATCCCACTTGCTATTTATAAAAAAAGCCAGGAAAATGTCTGTATTTCTCTAAAAAAATACAATTATTTTATTCTGATCCAACTTGCCATCTATCAAAGAAGCCAAACAAAATTCTGTGTTTCTCTCAAAAAATACAGATATTTCATTCTGATCCCACTTGCTATCTATCAAAAAAGCCACAAAAATGTCTGTATTTGTCTAAAGAAAAGTACAGATATTTCATTCTGATCCCACTTGCTATTAAAAAAGCCAGAAAATTTTTTGTATTTCTCTATAAAACCAAATATTTAATTCTCATTCCACTTGCTATCTATCAAAAAAGCCAGAAAAATGTCTCTATTACTCTAAAGAAATAAAGATATTTCATTCTGATCCCACTTGCCATCTATCAAGAAAGCCAGACAAATTTCTGTATTTCTCTCAAAAAAAAAAAACAGGTATTTCATTCTCATCCCACTTGCTATCTTTCAAAAAAGCCAGAAAAAAGTCTGTATTTTACTCAAAAAATACATATATTTTATTCTGATAGCACTTGCTATCTATCCAAAAAGCCAGAAAAGTTTCTGTATTTGTCTTAAAAAAATACAGATATTTCATTCTGCTCCCACTTGCTATCGATCAAAAAATCCAGAAAAATTGTATTTCTCTCAAAAAAAACAGATATTTCATTTTGATCCCACTTTCTATCTATCAAAAAAGCCAGAAAAATGTCTGTATTACTCTCAAAAAATACAGATATTTAATTCTAATCCCACTTGCTACCTATCAAAAAAGACCAGAAAAGAATCTGTACTTCTCTCAAAAAATACAGATATTTCATTCTGATCCCACTTGGTATCTATCAAAAAAGCCAGAAAAATGTCTGTACGTCTCTAAAAAAACAGACATTTCATTCTGATCCCACTTGCTATCTATCAAAAAATCCAGAAAAGAATCTGTATTTTTCTCAAAAAAATATAGATATTTCATTCTGATCCCAGTTGGTATCTATCAAAAAAGTTTAAAATGTCTGTATGTCTCTAAAAAAAACAGACATTTCATTCTGATCCCACTTACTATCTATCAACAAATCCAGAAAAATGTCTGTATTTTTCTCAAAAAAATACAGATATTTCATTCTGATCCCGGTTGCCATCTATCAAAAAAGCCAGAAAAATTTCTGTATTTCTCTGAAAAAAAACAGATATTTCATTTTGATCCCACTTGCTATCTATCAAAAAAGCCAGAAAAAATTCTGTATTTCTCTCAAAAAATACAGATATTTTATTCTGATAGCACTTGCTATCGATCAAAAAAGCCAGGATAATTTCTGTATTTCTCTCAAAAAAAATACAGATATTTCATTCTGATCCCACTTGGTATCTATCAAAAAAGCCAGAAAAATGTCTGTATGTCTCTAAAAAAACAGACATTTCATTGTGATCCCACTTGCTATCTATCAAAAAAAATCCAGAAAAGAATCTGTATTTTTCTCCAAAAAATACAGATATTTCATTCTGATCCCAGTTGGTATCTATCAAAAAAGTTAAAAAAATGTCTGTATGTCTCTAAAAAAAAACCAGACATTTCATTCTGATCCCACTTTCTATCTATCAAAACAATCCAGAAAAGAATCTGTATTTCTCTAAAAAAAACAGATATTTCATTCTGATATCACTTGCTATTCATCGAAAAAGCCGGAGAAATTTCTGTATTTCTCTCAAAAAAATTCAGATATTTCATTCTGGTCCCACTTGCTATCTATCAAAAAAGCCAGGAAAATTTCTGTATTTCTCTCACAAAATACAAATATTTAATGCTGATCCCACTTGCTATCTATCAATTCTGTATTTCTCTCACAAAATACAAATATTTAATGCTGATCCCACTTGCTATCTATCAAAAAAGCCAGAAAAGATTCTGTATTTCTCTCAAAAAATACAGATATTTTATTCTGATCCCACTTGCTATCTATCAAAAAAGTCAGAAAAATGTCTGTATTTCTCTTTTAAAAAATACAGAAATTTCATTCTGATAGCACTTGCTATATATCAAAATAGCAAGAAAAATGTCTGTATTTCTCTCAAAAATAACAGATATTTCATTCTGATCCCACTTGCTATCAAAAAAAGCCAGAGAAATTTTGTATTTCTCTTAACAAAATACAGATATTTCATTCGGATACCAAGTAAAAGATAAGCGGTAGACGCAGGGGAAGGTGTTGGGCAACCTGCCGCATCTGGCGGGGGCATACTCCTTGGGAGTCCGCCACTGTAGGTCTGCAGCAGCAGCAAACTGTTGGAGGCAGCAGCACAAGTTGTCAAACAGGACTGAGATGTGTGCGGAGCACCAGTATGCTGGTAAATTTATTGAGAGGGCATACTACAATCATACAGCCACGTCAGGTTGAGAGTATTGTGGACTGGGTCTCAGGGGTCTCAAGTGCAGCAGGCTCTACTTCTGCAGCAGCAGCAGCAGCAGCGGCACAGCCTTGACAGGAACAAAGACAGGAGTTAACGTAGCTAATGTTCATGTACCTCCCAATGACTCTCCCTTGTAGTTTGTTTTTTGACGAACATCCTGAGGATCTGTCATTGCGCATTTCAGAGCAGGAGGCAGACTTTGAGACCCTTGGAGAGTGTGGTCAGCACTTGCTGGACAAAGGTTCTGCCTCAGTGACTGCATTTGCAGAGGTTGGCTTAGATGAAAATGAGGATGATGATGATGACCGTGATGTCACCTGGGAACCACCGATGCGTGTAAGGGCTAGCAGCAGTTCCGAAACGTAGAGGAAGGGCAGCAGCAACAGCAGCAACAGACTGGGGATGCAAGGGGCCACAAATCTGCCTCATGTGAGTCCCAAAGAACACAAAGATGAGTGGGCACAAGCAGGGGAACAGTCAGAGACAATGCGACTATGTGGGAGATGGAGCTAGAGCAGACTCAGGGCACCCAGCAGTCGCAGAGGTGGTGTGCTGGAACAAGACTGGCAATTTTCTCTTTAGCTGCTGTGGAGGAACATTTTCTTTCTTGAACAGAATTTGTTTGCTCCAGGCTAGGCACACAAAATTTTTCCTCCCAGTTCTGTGATTCCAGTTGCTGCACAACCTCAGTCAGCATTTTTCGATTCTCCGCTGGCTTTCATATAATCCTCTTCATGATGCAAATTAGCAATATCATCTACCTTCCTACCGCTTCCGGAACCATAGACCACAGCAACAACAGTGGTGGCGCACAAAACATCTTGGTTTGGCCCTTCTACATTTCATCATAAATTTTATATATTTGCATTACACACTTCGGGGTGGCATTGACATTGCACTACACCCAGCTCTAGATACCAGTTACCAATGCTATCCATGCTCCATCTCAGGGTCCATTGCCTCCTCCTCCTGCTGCTTCTGCCGCCTGTCAGTATTCCATTTTACAAAAATTGTATTACAGTCTTCTAGGTGGCATTGACGATGCACTACACCCAGTTCGAGATGTCAGTTACCAATGCGGTCCCCACTGCGTCTCAGGGCCCACTTCCTCCTCCTCCTGCTGTTGCTGCTGCCACCTGTTAGTGCTCCATTTACTAAAATTGTACACTTCTGGGTGGCATTGATGATGCACTACACCCAGCTCTCCATGACTCTTAGCAATGCAGTCTCCCTGGCGATAGCTGACCAGAGGCCAAACATTGCTACTGCTCTCGCTTACCCACGCTCCGTCTCTGGTCCTCCATTCTTTTGCCTAATGTCACCGCACTACTTGTCCACAACTTTATGGGTGTCATTCCTAACACATATCATCACAGACCATGATGCCAGCTAGCAAATATTACTATTACACAAGATTTAATTAGCGTAACCAAATTATGCAGCTTTATAAATAAATAGGGGGGCATACATTAAATAGCAACGCGTTGTCCTGCTGTTTTGATGGCAGAGACTGTTGCTAGCGGGTGGAGTTCACCCTCTCAATTTCCTAATGTTTATTCTGCCTTCCGGACGCTGTCAATCACGCAAAAATCCTATTTACCTGCTGTCACTTTGCCTTTTGTATTATTTCCTTGTTGCCACTGTTCTTCTACACGTACCTAGCAAATTTAGTGGTTCTAATATGTATAGGGGCTTTGCTAATAATGTTTAAAATTGGCACAATGACTCTAATGGAATTTGCGTAATTGATTCCCCAAAATTTTGTGAACCCACCAGAAGTTCGAGGAAATTTTCTCGAGACTGTCGGAGGCCTTCTTCCTCATCCCTAATTACATATTCCAGCCCAAATCAAAACTCAGAAATAACGTGACACAACAATTTGAATACTTATGTTTTATTAACTGAATGCATTACTACTTATTACAACAATTCTGCCTACTTTGGACATTAATTAATTTACCTTTATTTTCTTTTTTACACGTTTGTTCATAATTAAATCATAGGACAACTGATACTATTTATGGATATGTAAAGCATTTCAATGTTAGACGCATTTATTTGCTGTCATATATCATGTTTTCTTTTTTACACGTTTGTTCATAATTAAATCATAGGACAACTGATACTATTTATGGATATGTAAAGCATTTCAATGTTAGACGCATGTATTTGCTGTCATATATCATGTTTCAATGATGTATTAATACATACCTATGTTCTATAATGTACCTAGAACGCATGCCATATATCTAACTTCAAACACACAGCTACCCCTGAGGAAGCCCATGACAGGCGAAACGCGCTGGGTTTTCTGGCTGCACGGTAACTCATTTTACCTTGGTTCTTTGTGGCCCTGTGATATATGATGATGTAAATATACTAAGTAGGTGACCTATGTATAGTACTATTCCCTATGGCTAATGTTTGGACCTTGAATAGAAAGGTCCTGACACACAAATATTTTGTACACTGACATGTTACCCTATTGTATTCCGTGAAAAGTTATACAATACAGATTTTTGTTTAAAAAAAAATCATTTTACACCTGTCCTTTGTCCTTCCTTCTTTGTTATTTTGCCTTTAGTTATATTTCAGCTACTATATTGTTAAAGGCAAAATCTACCTATTGGAACCCATCCTAGCTACCCATGAACCTCCACACTAAGCTTCTTTTAGCTTTTTGTAGTGGCTGCTGCCTGTGGCTTACTAGCTGTTGCATGCAGTGGCAGCTTCTTCCTGTTCACCTTACCTACGCTTCTGAATGTGTCAAGAGGATGTGTCCACATATCACTCCCAGGAAAAAATCCCTCTGGCAGTGCTCTCTGGCTTGTCCTCCATTCATAGACTCTCTAACACCCTTGGATCTGATTTTGTATCAGGTGATTTGTGATCAAGTGGCTGCCGTGGACTGGACTTTTGCTGATTGGACTTTTGCGGTGGACAATTGCTGATTACCGCTGCAAAATATTGTCTGGGCCACTGGATTAGTGTGGGCCAAGGTGCTGAGGACTACTTCTCCAAGGATTATATATACAGGACTCTTACACATATGGGTACAATACTGAACCTTATCGAAGTTTAACATAATGTTGTTGTATTCCCATGCCAGTGTCTATGGCCTGATAAGGAATCAGGGAGGGCACCACTGATTCTGACATTTGCGTCTGAAGGTCTGGAAGGTCTGGAATGGTTTGAATTGCTATACTCCGGGACGTTGTCCACTCCTCTTTATAGGGTATTAAGTTATTGCAACTATTGTCTCTGATATGCGTGGTTGTCATTTAGAAACCTTAGTTTTCTTCTGTAAGTGGATTTGCCCTGAAATTCCTGTCACCAGGTTGCATTGTGTCTAGTCAGATGGGAAAATAAAGGGAAAGCTCTTTCAATTCAGGTGTATTAAATCATCAGGTTTCCAGCTGCCAATGCAGGATCAAAAGCACATCCAGCTCATTAAAGTATTTTTGTAAAGCAAACAACCAAGAACAATTCATATTGCATAAACTGATTTTTTTTACTTTTAGACTGGATAAAAGTAAAAAAAATCAGTTCATGTAATATGGAAACATACAATTGATAACCGGTCTATTACAACACATCCCGAGACACCAATCTTGTAATCCCTTACCCCTATCAGGGCTTAATCATTGGTGAACATGAGACTCGTATTCATTAATCAATATCCTGAAAGCAGAAGTTGGTGTTGAGGTTGGCAATTGGTCTTAATGAGGCTAAAGGCAATATTTATTCTTTGTAGATGTGATTTAAGTAGCTTGCTGGTCTAGAATGGTCTTCCAATGTCAATGTACCTTCAGTAATTTTATTTTTTTATGTAGCTTTTTAAAGTAATATAGTTATATAAAAGTCTTTTATTATTAGTAGTATTTACCTGTATTTATAAAATGTCAAGATATCACATAGTGTTGTACAAAAAATAGGGGCTGCAGATGACAAACCAACATGCTTGAGATATATATATATTTATATATTAGTGAAAAAAGATATCTTTATAATCTGTGCCAGCTATTCTTTTTCAGTGATATTTTAGTGATACTATCAATTGAATGTACTAGCCTAAATGCAAAATGCTTTTGCGAGCACTTGTGTGCACTTTATCCTAATTTCTAACTTCAACCAGCATTTTACACTAACAAATACAATTTGGGTATTCAAACTGATTTTGCTTTGCAAAAAACAATGCTTTATTGGGTATAAACAAATAGTTTACCTTTTCTTTCCTATAATTTTAACCTCCCTAGAGGTAACCCCGAGTGTGACTTGGGGTAGAAAAAAGTTGCTAAAAGTGGTAACCCCGAGTCACACTCGGGGTAGGTAAACCTATGGGAAGGTTAGTAAATGGAGTGCTTACCTGATCCGCCGGCGTCCCGCGGCGATGGACGTCCTCTGTTTTCTTTCTTCTTCCTCCGGCCAGCTTCTGCACACGATGAGTCACAGGGGAGTTCCTGGTGATGTCAGTGCGTGTGTACGTTGGTGGCGGGGCCGGGCAGGAAATTCAAAATTTTTTTGTTCTGCATTCAATACAAAATAACTGTATTGAATGCAATACATTGGATTTATATGTGTAAAAGCAGTACATTGTTTTCAAGAACATTTATTTTACAGTATATATGATAGTATAAGTATAATATGTATTTTTTAAAAAAAATTTAAAAAAATGTTTTTAATTAAATATATAGATTTTTTAATGTATTGAATGTATTGTTTTTACATGATTTTGTGTTTCAAACTTTATTATACTCATACTATTATATTATACTGTAAAATAAATTTGAAATGAAAATTTGATAAAATGAAAAACAATGTACCGCTTTTAGACATATAAAACCGGAAAGAAATGAACCGCTAGGGAGGTTAATGGAGTTACAGGTCTTCAGATGTATTATTATGTATTAATATGCTATTATTAATCTTTAAAAAGCACCAGTATAATACATAACACTGTACATTTAATAGAGGATGTAAATGACAAACCTGCATAATAGAGAAGTACAAAGAATGACACAGATACTATTGATTTATTTTTTCTTAAAACATAGAAGAAAACTTGTTTTGAATGTGCTTTTGCATCAACATTTATAAATGCTTGAGTGTTTATTGTTTTCAGTTTAAATGTAACTATAAATCTGTCAACATTTCTGTAAATTGTTCCTAGTAACAGAGCTCTTGTAGCTTTTGTTCTACCAATTTTACGTTGGCTTCTGTTACACGATCCACCTGAAAGCAACAGTTTGATGAAATAAGTACCATAAAGAAATTATTCTTAAGTAAACAGACGAACATTAGTTATGTACTTTAATCAAATATGGTAAAACAGATCTATTACACATGTCAGTGCAGGTGGAGGTAACTTTGTCATACATCATGCAGCAGACCAACTCATATTGATACAGCAAAGTTTTGTGACTATAAACAGGTTTCAGTAAATGTTACTTAGTGTGATATCTATCCTGAAATGGTGACTGTGAACTTGTTCCAAAGCTCGAAGCTCATGTTTCCAAAATTAAATCTATGCATTAAAACAGTAAAACAAATTCATATTAGATGCATACTTTTTTAATTTTTAAAGCTTCACCTTAGCTTTAGCTTTAGTCCTGCATAATTTGTACAGTCCCAAAATGTGGCAATCACTGCTATCATTTAAAACAATGCCAATAAAAAAATGTGAAAAAATACAAACATTTATTAAAAGGGAAAAATAATAAAATAACATGGGCTCAGTCTGTTTGACTTTTTCCCCTTGTTTATGTTTGTACTTAAATTGGTTATGAGGGTTTACCTTCTCTTAAATAATCTTGTGTACATTATTGCTGATCGCCAGTAGATGGTGCTGTGTCGTCATGTAAAATGTGTAACAAACAGTATCTCAGATGACATGTGTTTGTAATATACTTTACATAAGGTCACAGCTCCATCTAGAGGTCTAACTCCATCTAGAGGTAAAACTGAGATGGCATTTTCTGGTCAAAATAACCTGTTTATAGTCACTTTTATTTCTAAACCTAATAACTGGGCAGTGAATCAGTGTCCCTTTTGCCCAAGGAGCAGAGAGCTTATAAAGGAAGTAATAAATGAATCTAGCAAATAGTGATAGTAACTTAAAGCTAGATTCAAACACAGGGCCTGATTAATAAAGCTGTCTAAGGCTGGGGAAAATGCACTTTCATCAGTCAAGCTGGGTGATCCAACAAACTTGGAATGGATCTGGTCTAGGATTGAAACACTTGCTAACAAGTTGCAAATGTCTGTCTGGATTTATATGTCTAAAAGCGGTACATTGTTTTTCATGTTTTTTCAGTATATTATTAGTATGAGTTTAAAAAAGTTGGAAGCACAAATTCAAGTCAAAATATTAAATTAAATAAATAAAAAAAAAATAAAATATATTTTTTTTTAATTTTTAAAATAAATATAAAAAAAAATACCCATACTATTATATTATACTGTAAAAAAAATGATCATGCAAGACAGTGTACTGCTTTGACACTTATAATTCCACTGTATTACATTTAATACAGTTATTTTGTATTGAATGCAATACAAATGGATTTTGAATTTTCCGCCCCTCTAGCAGTGCACACACGCACCGAGGTCACCGGGAACTCCCCGGTGACTCATCGTGTGCAGAAAACACTGGAGGAAGAAGACGCGAAGGAAGAAAGAAGACACAAAAGACAACACGGGACGCCGGCGGATCAGGTAAGACTCAATTTACTATTTTTTTCTCATAGGGTTGCCACTTTTAGCATCTTTTTTCTACTCCAAGTTACACCTGGGGTTACCGCCCAGGAGGTTAAGAAATCCAGAAATGCTGGATCACCCAGGTTCACTGATGAAGGTGTTTCTTCTGCAGCCTTGCAGAGCTTCAAACTTCACAACGTCAGCAAATTGCTGCTATGCGGCTGGGAGAGGCAAACTGCACCACAAGCAACAAGATTTGCATGTGATTACTGCCGCAGTTCAGATCTTTAGACCACAGTTGTCGCATCCACTCTGCATCAGCCAAGTGCAAAAATGAAATAAAAGGAGACCCAACTGCTTGGGATCCATTTGCTTGAGATTGGAACTGTCCATGGCAGTCAGCTGCAGCTTACCACAGCCCTTACAGTATGTCACAAGAAGAACTGTACCAAATATTGAAGGCCATATTATATTTGTGCATCACCAAAGGTTTACCACATTACATGGCAACACACTTGCTCTATGTGAGTGAGGTGTGTTGCAGTACATTCATTGTGAATGGCGCTCCAAACTATTGTACAATAAAGCCTAACACACAACCGCAGCACAACACAATGCAAGTATCAAGTGTTGTGGGATGTTGGTTTGCTAAAAGGTAATGCATGTTTTTTTCTCCATTTTGGTGCATTGTGTTAAAACATCCAATTATTACTTACAATGGAGTTTACTTACTCAAAATGGAAAACAAACTGACACAGCAAAAAACAAAAACAAATTAGCATTATATAAATCTGTATGATCACTTACCTCTAATTCATCCTTGAAGAATATAAAGATTGGTACTTCTGTTATTTCAAAATCATTCCCTATATCCTAATAAAACACAAAATAGTGTTAGGAAAAAACTTTTACAAAAGAGAAGAGAGAAACTTAATATCTGTAAATAGCACTTACTGGTGTTTCTGCAACATCAATTATAACAAACACCACATCAAGAAATTTCAAGGCCAACCTCTGTAATAAAAAAAATATTATTTCACTTCTGGCAAATAAGCATTACAAACCACTCACTGTTACACCCTACAACCTTATTTAATTTCATTTACTAACAGTTTGCACATTCTAGTTTCAAATGTGTTTTTGTTAATTCCACTTAATCTTATTCACTAAATCGATTTTAGGATATCAGATGCAGGTTTATTTTCTGTTTTGTATGTGAATCACAAACCTGAAAAATTCTGCTTGCAGTTTTTCTTGCACCACGGAGGAAATAGGGCTTATTGTTTTAAGGCTTTAAATTTAATTTTTTTAATTTTCAATTAATTATTATTATTTTGGCATAATACTTTGATATACTTGTATATCATAAACCCAATCATCAATATCCTAAAAATGTTAACATATCACAATAATTTTCTCATGCAGTTCTCATCAAATTATTAACCAGTGATTATACAATACAGATCCCAGTAGCATAAATGTTCACTTTATGCTCCTTTGTTGTCTGACTGTGACATATGCTCTTGAGACTACAAGCAGTCAAACTGCAAACACGCATTGTGCAAGCTTAGTCCACCATTGTCATCTTCTTTAAACCTTTTCCATCCCTCAATGTAAATTGGTATCTACCTGGCGAGTTTCTAACACAAACATTTTAAATTAAAAAGTCTTTTTTTCCCAGTTGTACCCCTGAACTGCAGAAGGAATTTTAAGATTCAGATTTTTTTTAGTACTCACTTTATTATAACTATTATAACTCAACTATTTATTGTAACCTCTGAATTTTTCTGCAAATCACACAGCCCTATGGATCTTTATGCAGAAGTGCTCAGTGAGACTGCAACCACCTATTTACTTCAAAATTCTAGTGGCGCCT
>NC_092860.1:45703395-45706871 GCF_032062135.1 Pyxicephalus adspersus
GCAGTGCCACCATAATGTAAGATAACTATGCCATGCTAGGAGCAGGGGGTGTAATGGTGTTACAGGGTATCAAGAGAGAGAAAGTGTGAAAAAATGTTTGTACAAAAATGTTTGTACAAAACACTTCAAATATATATGCTAATTTAAATCCATATTTTATCTTTTTTTCCAAAGGTTTCCACCAATTCAATAGGCCTTTTATCTACATTTCCACTTTTGTGTTGTGTATTTTTCTTGTTATGTTTATTCTGTATACTTTGGTTTTCACCAGAGTATAGTCACATTGCCATGCCTATGGCCAGTTTTAGTAATCTGTTGTGTTCTTTAAAACTCATTTTGTCAATCTAGTCTTAGTACATTTAAATATGCATATATAGTATGTAAGATAATAAGCATTTTATCAAACACTTTTCCATTAAACTTTTGTTTGCCCTTTTAGACTGTAACCTCAGTTGGGCATGGCAATCTTCTCCTATTGTCCAAGATAATACCTGTTATGTATGAAGGTTTTTCATCTGCAGATGGTTTTTGTTCTGTGTACTATTTTGTTGTTTTTTATACAAAAGATAGATTTATGTTACTTTTATCTTGTTTGCTTTTAATTGCTAGAAGAAGAGATTTAGGTAACACTTAAGTCCAACCACACTTTTGTACTGATGGGGCTTGCATCTCAGCCCATCAGCCCAGCCAGGACAGCTCGCTGTGCTGCCAAACATGATACATAGACCTTCCTTGGTGCATTAGGTAGAGTTAGCCTTCCCTAACACAACCCATATTTAGGCAATTTACAATGCATTTAATGAGAATGTGCTAACACAATACTGCAAATTGATGCCCAAGGAAACTGAAAAGATGAGATAAAGACATCCTTCCATTTAGGTGTTGAATAAAATACATTTTTTGTTGTACTTACCTCTACCTCTGGCTTTGCTCTTTTGCAATCAGGGCAAGATTTCTTCATGAAATTGATCACCATAAGTTTAGTTCTAACATCACGTATTATTTGTTTTAGCGTTTTCTAAAAAAGAGAAAAAGGTTGTCACAGTATAACATGTTTGAGAATATACTAAAAAGTTTTGAACATTGTGAATTTTCTTTAAAAATGGTGTGCCTTTAGGGACTGTCAACTACTTTGACAAGGAATTCTACCATTGGCATTTACTTTAACTTTTTATGCCTCACTGAAAACTGGTATCTACCTGGCAAGTTCCTCACACCAAAAGTTTATATTAAAAAGTCTTTCTTTACCATATGCACCCCTGAACTACAAGAAGGAATTGAACATTTTAGAAACTTCATTTAAGCCCCTATTGTTTTAAAATGTGTAAACCAGTTTCCATCCTATATACAATTACCAAATGACTTGCAGCATTACCTGATGATGAACTCTCGGATTGCATTTTTGAATATTGTTTCAATGTTTCCTAATTTTACATCCTGCCAGTAATAGCACATCAGGTTGTAGACTAACAATGCTAAACTACTCCCCACAATTAGTATCAGCATTGTCAGCATATTTTCAGTTGACTAGATCTGATAAGCAACCTAAAGGCCAAACTTTCTAAAGACAAGTGTATTCAGTAAAATATTACTGCAATTAAAACATATTGCAATAAGAATTAAGCTTTTAATACACTAACAGCATGTAAGAGAACACATTAGGAGTTTGACAGTT
Source organism: Pyxicephalus adspersus (assembly GCF_032062135.1). Lineage (NCBI taxonomy): Eukaryota > Metazoa > Chordata > Amphibia > Anura > Pyxicephalidae > Pyxicephalus > Pyxicephalus adspersus. The sequence continues at coordinate 45,705,071 of NC_092860.1, forward strand.
GATGGCCAATCAGTTTCCTAAGGCCTCCCACCATCTTTAGGTTTTTCCTGTGTGCTTTGGAACAATATATAACAAATAATTAAAGCTAAGTTTCAGCCAAACCTTATTTTTAGCTGTGGATAAAGCCAGCGCTGTATCTTTTGTATTTGATAGCCGGAACAGATCATGTTACTTTCCAACCAAATAATTCTATATACTTCCACATAACCAATAAAATATATTGACAGCATGGCCAGATATTAACACTGGAGTTCATAGAGTACATAGGAAGTCCCAGGGACAGTGGAACTCTGAAAGGGTCATTTAGGAACACTGGAACATACAGGAAGTCTCTTGGACACTTAAAAACACTGGAGCTCTCGGGGTATGCAGAAAGTCTCAGGTTTTCTGATTGAAATATAAAAAAATCAAATTGACAGACTTTAAAACAGCAAGCATAGAGTGCTGCCGTGAAACATGGCATTAATAATAGCACGCTAAATAAAATTCAAGGTTTTGCTAGCTGTACTTTGGGGAATATAATGGTTATATAATGGAAAAATAATAGTGAAACTACTTCACTTAAACAGCAGAATTGTGTAAGGCTCCACCCTGACCACATTGTGTTCCCTAGGACTTCCACGTTTTCTTCTCAGCTACTGTTGAAACTTAGAAAAAGCTGTGGCTCCATCTCCAGTTATGTGATGGGCCTTGCAATTATCCAATATTCCAGAGCACTTCATCATAGGAGAAGTTCACATGCTCCTCCATACATGATTTTGTGTTGAAAGCCACAGAAGAAGAAAAAGTGGAGTAGTACAGGCAAAGTAAGTATATATGTATTAAAGTTCAGAACAATGGGCTTTACATAGGAAATACCACTGTACCCTGAATGGGCAATGTATCAGTGTCTGATACAAGTGAAAAGTAAAAATTCAGAAAATTGCTTGGCGGCTGGTGCCTTTCTGTCAGATGTTTCTCTGGTAAGCAAAACTGCTTACTTGTTCCCTAAAGCAGAACTATACAGGAATATGCTTGTTTCCGTGATGTGCCTGGGTATCCCAGCAAACCCTCTGGGGACTAAATAAACACTGTCCTGTCCTGGCCAATCAAGATGGCAGGAGATCAGGACACACAGAAGAGAAGAAAAAAAAAACAGAGTGAGTGTATTTAAAAAAAAATATGATTATACAAATAAGAGTATTTTATTGCAGACGGTGAATTTGGCTGTCCTTTCTGTATTAAAGGACTTGCACAGTCACAAGTTTTTAAATTGTATCTATAGTTCTGATTTAACAATAGTTTTTTTAGACTTGTCAGAAGTGGATTATGTCTAGCAGATGAATGTCCTCATTCAAGTCAATAGTAAATGAATACTCTCTAAAAAAAGTTTTCACTAAGAAGCATGCCTGTACGCCTCATAATTATGGACAGTTCTCTAATACAGATTTTCACAATTCTCTAGCATTGCAGATAATAGAGACAATGATTAGACTGGTAATAGTTTTTAAACCTAAATAGAGGGCAAAATCAATATTTTATATGGTAATTCTAAATATTACATTTGTTTGAAAAAAATACCTTATCACGGATTTCTTGCATTGTCTTGGCAGTACCCTGTCTTGGCAGCTCCCAAATCTGTTTGGTGAATGATATCGGACTGCAATGAACTGATTTAAAATTCCCTTTATATACATCATTTAATTGATGGGACGTAGCTAGGTCGCATATATTTATAATTATAATTTGCACTTTGCCATTTGGGTGTATCCTAAGTATGCTTGTGGACTACACCTTAAAAATGTAGAGGTAATTATGATTT
>NC_092860.1:45707756-45744373 GCF_032062135.1 Pyxicephalus adspersus
GCAGTGCCACCATAATGTAAGATAACTATGCCATGCTAGGAGCAGGGGGTGTAATGGTGTTACAGGGTATCAAGAGAGAGAAAGTGTGAAAAAATTTTTCCAACATGTTTACACTTTGTACAAAACACTGCATATATATCTGATAAATTAAATCCATATTTTAACCGTTTTTCCAAAGGTTTCCACCAATACAATAGGCCTTGTATCTACATTTCCACTTTTGTGTTGTGTATTTTTCTTGTTATGTTTATTCTGTATACTTTGCTTTTCAAACAATAGTGCAGTCACATTGCCATGCCTATGGCCAGTTTTAGTAATCTTTTGTGTTCTTTAAAACTCATTTTGTCAATCCAGTCTTAGTACATTTAAATATGCATATATAGTATGTAAGATAATAAGCATTTTACCAAACACTTTTCTATTAAACTTTTGTTTGCCCTTTTAGACTGTAACCTCAGTTAGGCATGGCAATCTTCTCCTATTGTCCAAGTATATACCTGTTATGTATGAAGGTTTGTCCTTTGCAGATGGTATTTACTTCTGTGTACTATTTTGTTGTTTTTTGATACAAAATATAGATTTATGTTACTTTTATCTTGTTTGCTTTTATTTGCTAGGAGAAGAGATTTAGGTAACACTTAAGTCCAACCACACTTTTGTACCGATGGGCATAGACCTTTCTTGCATTAGGTAGAGTTAGCCTTCCCTAACACACCCCATATTTAGGCAAGGTTTACAATGCATTTAATGAGAATGTGCTTAATGATATAAATCATCTAATTGATGGGACGTAGCTAGGTTGAATATATTTATAATTATAATTTGCACTTTGCCATTTGGGTGTATCCTAAGTATGCTTGTGGACTACACCTTAAAAATGTAGAGGTAATTATGATTTGGTTTTTGTTTCTCATTGCTCTCAGAGTATGCATTGTTGTGCACATGATCTTATATCTGTAACAAAGATTCTACTTACCTAGTAATGCTTAATAAAAAAAACAGTTCAGACCTGAAATTTGTTATGCATTTTCAGCTCTGACTATTTGTGTTGTTGCCCATTCCATTACTTACCACTGGCCATAGTAAAATAAAATAAAATTTGGACTGATATGAAGCCTAAACATCAAGCTGATTCCAACTACATGTGATTGTGATGTTTTCTCTTTATTAAATGTGTTGAAAATTACTATATTAGGATCGTGCCCTTCCTCTCTCTGCAAATTCTTGGAAGTAAGTTCTGGATTATTATCGTCTGTGGAATAAGCCCCTGACCAACTGAGTATAGAGGGGAACTGCAAAATGCTGTGTCTGACACTTTGGGGTGGATTTATTAAAGTTCTGGAGAGCATACACTTATATCAGTGAAGCTGGGTGACTCAGCAAACCTGAAATGGATCTTTTCCAGGATTGAAAACATTTGCTAACAAATAAAAAATAACTTTAAGGAAATCCATTCCAGGTTTGCTGGATCACCCAGCTTCACTGATTTATTTTCCAGGTACATTAGCCATCCCAGACTTGCTCTCAATTGAGCTTGGGCCTTTGAGAGGTCAGAAACAATCAGTGTACGTGTCATGGCAAAATAAAAAAGAATTGTTTTAATGACCAATATCCTTCTTAGACAATGAGAAGCTAACATCTCCAACATGACCTTATATAGATGAATTAGTGTGGAGCCCCCCGCATTACAAGTAAATTACAAACTGCCCATAACAATGAATATACATATTTTTAGAAGATAGACAAAAGTAAAAAGACATTCAGGGCAGTATATATATCTTATAATGACCAAAAAACAGAAAACTTTTTTAACAATTGAAAAAACATCTGAACATTTAAAACAGGTACATCAATCCAATGAACCATCAATAATTTAGAGCATAGAACAACCTTGTTTCGTGGAAAGTGTCCACGTCTTCAGGAGGAATGGATACTATAAAATCAAAAAACATATTTTTCAAAAAATATTCCACATGACAAATTTTCAATAATAAATTATTTAAAAAAAACATACATCTTACATTTTTCTGATTATACACTTCCCTCATATAAATAGGTTGGACTGGAGGAGGACACAGGAGGACATAAACCTCACCATCCAATTTGGAGCTCATTTTTAAATACGAATATCTCTTGGTTTTAATCTATCTGTGAACAAGATATTTAAATGTTAAAGAAGATTTTTTTTCACCCTTGATTTGTGTTCCTTTAATTTCAAATTTTTTTTTTCACAAAATGACTGAACAAATACATAATAAACAAATAATGTGTGAATATGATCCCTCAAATGCCTGAGGTTCAACCAGCCTTATGGATTAAACAACTGAGCTTTGGACCTGTGATGAAATAGAAAGGGTAACGTATATCTCAGTCGCTTAGGTTTAATTTTGGACGCTAATAGTTTACTTGCTCTATTACCTTGTGCATAATAAGTAGTCCTCGTACGTTGAAAAGCTCTTTCTTGTTTTTCTATAAGCAATAGGCGCAATTCCTGTCTATATCTAAACAATTGTTGGCAAATAGAGGTTGTGATTTTACTTTTATGAATACTCTCTAACTCCCCAATTTTCGCTAGCAACTCACTTATATGTTGCCTTCTTTTTTTACTTTAAACCGCTGAGAGTTGGATCAAAATACCTCTAGCATAGGCTTTATGAGCACACCATAAAAGAGAGGGAGTTACTTCTGGTAACTCATTAAACAGAAAAAATTATTTTAGCTTGTCCAAAATCACATCATTTGTGGAAGCATGTGCAAATAATGACATATTATTCCTCCAAAGATAGGAGCTAGGGTTCTTAATATTTTCATCAATACAAATAGGCACAGGTGCATGTTCGGACCAAGTTATGTTATGGATAGATGAAGATGTCACTTGCCGTAAAGTCAATTTGTCAACCAAAAACAAATCAATTCTCGAGTAAGACTGATGTGGAGCCGAAAAAAAAGTGAAATCTTTCTCAGATGAGTGGAGACATCGCCAAACATCAAAAAGATCCTCCTTTCGTGAAAATAAATTCAGTGTTGGTCTTGTATACTTCTTACGGTTGGAAGTATCAAATGAGACATCAGGAATACAATTGAAATCTCCACACATTATAAGTGAGCCTTCTTGGATTTTCTTAGTCAAAAATTTCAATGAGTAGACATTTGGAGCATATAAAGTTACCAATGTTCTAATTATAATAATAAATTTAACCACCAGAATTATGTAACGTCCCTCCAAATCTATGTCCACTTTTATTAGAGAAAAAGCTATGTTGGATCCTATTGCTATTGTTACTCCTTTTTTCTTCTGCATGGATTTAGAATGAAAAATATGAAGGAAATCCTTGTGAGAAAAATAGGGTAAATTATTTGTCTTGAAATGTGTCTCTTGAATACATAAAATGTGGAATTATGTCTCTTAGCTTCATTCCAGATAGCATGTCTTTTATAGGGACTGTTTAGCCCTTTAGCATTAATAGATAGTATATGGAGTCCCATTGTACAAATATTGTATCTCTGGAGAGGTAGGTGCTTGTCGTACTGTTCTCATATTCATATCGAAGTGTCGGAGTAAAGCTTCCTTTTCATCTCTAACTAGAAGTAGAGTGTAAAAGTCATTGTAAATAAAACTTAAAATAAAAAATAGAATTGGAAACCAATAAACCTTAACCTTTAAGGAGAAATAAAAAAAAACAATCCATAATGGATTCATAGAGCAGTATCTTACTGCACATCTTGTGTGTGGGGTAACTAGAGCGGGGTAATGGACTCCAGATGATAGGCATTCTATTGCAACTTTTATTCAGAGCAAACATAATACTCAAGATAGTTTCCATTCCAGGGAAAGACGACCAGGATTTTGACCAGATCTGGATACTTGAGGGTGAGCGACTGGTTGAATGCCCCAGCTTTCAAGAAGTTCAAAGCCCTGTTGAGGGTTCTTTATGGTGTAATTGTATCCAATGCGCGAAACAAGGTTTCACAGGGAACCCCCATCTATATTGAATATGGTGTTCCCTCAATGCTAAGGTTACAGATATAAATTTTTTCCTTGCCATGATTGTAGATTGAGAGAAATCCGAGAATAGAGTGACATTAGTGTACGGATCTGGTAACTTAGGTTCTTGCCTAGACATGGTCATTAGTTGTTCTTTAATATGAAAAAAATGAATATGTGCTAGAACATCTCTAGGTATTTTCTCAGGGAGATGCGCAGGTTTAGGAAGCCTATGCGTTCTGTCGATCAATAGCTCAAATGGTGCTGCTCCTGGTATTAATTTTAAAACTAACTGAGATAAATAACTACACAATTCAGATGGAGGAATATTTTCAGGAATTCCCCTAAACTTTATAATTTTTTTTCTCGCCTGGTCTTCCATATTGGTCAACTTTTGCTGAACTTGTTGTAAGGTATCTTGCATATCGGTAAATTAATCTACAAGCTCATTATGTGCTTCTGCATAATCTCCCATTTATGCTCTATATGATCGACTCTGTCCCCTATTTTATGTACATCACTCTTAAGTTGGTGAAAGAGCGTTAAAAAATCTTGGTGCAGAGAACTACGCAAGGAAACTAACATTTGTTTAAGTGTAGTATCCGAGACCGGGCAATCGGAGGTGGGAAAAGTCCCTATAGGATCAGTAATTTCTATTTCTTCCAATATGGGAAATATAGCTGGGCTTACCCTATTCTCGGTGTCATCGGGAATCAACAGTTTCAGTTTGGCTTTAGCTGGACTTGCATTTGAAGAAAAAGAGCAAGATGTGGTGTCCGATCCACCCTCTTTCCCCATTGACACAGCTCCTTCAGTGTGTTCAGTGAGAGTGGCTGCGTTCTTGTTATGTCTGGAGACACGCCTACCAGCGCCATCTTGGCTTGTCTGATCCGCTGCATCGAAGAATTTTGTAAGTTTCCGTGGTGTAGACCCAGTTTTACGCTTGCCCATGGCTGCAGGAGACTGCCCAGCGTATCAGGTACAAGTGGAAGCTGAAGAAAGTGCTTAATAATAGTCGCTAAATAGCCCGGTGTCCGGTCCCGCTACAGAGCCTTAAGCGGAAGCTACCATCCGCCACCGCTTCTGGCCATGCCCCCTCAACCAGCCTTATGGATGTTTTCAATCTTTAATCCATTAAAGAAAATTACCTAAGTGCCACCTTAAAGCAACTAAAAAAAACTAATTGTATTTAAACCCCAATGTGTATAAAATAAACCATAGGGAACCACCATGTGCCAACAAACTAAATGTAATAATCAAACTAGTGAACTTGCACCACATTTACTATACACCTAGTATATAGTTACCTCTCTTCACATTGAGTTAACAGCATATATTAGTACCTCTCTGGGAATCAAAAACAACCCATGCTGCTATTCGATCTTCAGGATATTTAATTAATGACCACTCATCCAAAATTCTAAAATAGATATTTATATTTATCCAAATCAAAGTCAATCTCAAGACTTCACATATAAGTAATTTATCTGCGAATTCAGACAAACAGTTTCCCTAATTCCACCACGTATTTAGATAATAATCCTATACTTACAAGCTAAAGATCTATTCATTCTATGTTGCCAGAAACCGAAAAGATGAAACTTCACCTCACATAGACGTTCTCCTAATGGAGAGGCCATGTGCCTCCATGTCCTGACTCCTCTTATCTCCACACTGAATGATGGCGTCCCTCGTGGCCTGTGTATGATGGCACAGTGCTTCTGCTCTTTGTGCAGGTTGCTGATGCCATTATTACTATGGGAAAAAGCTGGTACCCAGCAGAGCAGCACGGCATCCAATTTAGGAACCGCATCCCTACAAGGGTTAAAGTCCCAAACACAGAGGCTAGAAGGGGATTTCTCTCCAGCTACGTGAGAGGGGCTTTGTACCCCACTGGGCACAGGAAGCAATTATGTTAATAAATATTAAATTCATTTTGAACATAGCACTCAGTATTATGATTAGTATATATTCAATTTTTTATTATATAAATGAAATAAAATTTATTTGTAAAGGAAAAAATTTTTATAGTATGCATTCCTCCTGAAGATGTGGATGTGTTCCATGAAACGTGAAGAGGTTGTTATATGCTCTAAATTATTGATAGTTCATTGGATTGATGTACCTGTTTTAATTGTTTATATTAAAAAGAGATGTTTTTTAAATTGTTTTTTGGTCAGATATAAGATATATATACTGCCGTGAAAGTCCATTTACCTTTGTCTATCCTTTAAATCTCCAACATGATCTTGGGGAAAAAAGTGGCTAATGATAAGTAAAAGGCAAATAGGAATTGAAAGAAAAGTATCCGGTCACCCAATCTTACCCAATCTGAGGGAAAAACATTATGCATTTTGTAAACTGGAAGAAGGAGATATGTGATATGATTTTATTTTTTTTATGAACATGTGATTAAAATATTAAGGACTGAAAATAACCCAGAAAATTGTAAAAGCTACCCGTTCAACCAAGTGTATTTAACCATTAAATTAAAACCAATATGTATTTAAATATGTTCATTGGGTATGCATGCATACGAAAACACAGATTTCACCACACATGTATCACTAAGCACACTGGAGTAAGAGCATTACGTTGAGAACCAAAGCTCTGTGTTAATTTTAAATGAAAGATCTCTAAAGGCTTTAATGCTTTGCCTATGGGCAATTTTTGGAACAGTAGTACAGTAGTTTCTCACCATTTCATGAGCATACATTTTCAAGCATGACATATATTTATCTTTATACTTGGCACAACCTTTTTTTTAAAATTTTACAAAGAATTGTGGATTGTATTGTGTTTTAGTACAATAAAATTATTTTTGGTGTGCATTTGCTAAACGTTTTGGTTTGATAAACAGAAGTGCAAATACTGTGTGATGTAAAATAATCAAACTATCGAAAAGAACAGTGGTCCCCAACCCCCGAGCTGTGGACCGGTGCCAGTCTTTGGCTGGTGAGTTGTGCTGGCGGCCCTCCTTACACTGCTCTAAGGCTAGTGACATTCCCAGTAGCCACCTGACAGGACACTGCTGTCACAAAGGTTGGGGACCACTGGAATAGAGAAGTCAATGGGCTTTCAACCTGACTGACTAAACTGGAATGTTACTACTATATGCAAGCCAAACAGATTGTAAAAAAAATCCAACCCCTACCCTGTAACATCAAGATTTAGGACATTTCCAAGCATGTAATTTAAAGAAATTTTAAATGTGATCTTTAAAGATGCATTAACGGGATTTACTGTTTAGTATTTTAAACTTTTTTTGCATTGGTACAAACCTCTTTAAATGAACTGTTTTTATTCCTCATGCCTTTTAATGGCAATGGTTTGCCTATTAGCCTCCTGAAATTGCCAGAATTTCAAAAAGGACTCATCCCTTTAAATTTAAGTGGATTAACTGATAAGTTTCACTGTATCATATAGATTTATTCAACCCTTTGCTATGTAAAATTGGGCAGATTTATCACCCATTACAAAAATGGCCATAAATCTGCCTAAAATAACTGACATAGTTTACACTCTAGTGAAATTTATTGGCAACAGACACATACAGAAGACTGGAATTTCTGGTTGTGAATAATTATTTGCAAAAGGTTGTAACAATTACTGAAGATTTAGGGCTTGGGAGTAATGAGCAAATGGCATGATTGTTTAATGTAAAATAATTATAATACATTTAAATTAATAAATAAATAGTTAATAAAATAAATATAGGCCTTACAATAAATTTAGGAGCATTGTTCTAAAGAAGATCATGATATTAGCAACACTGAAACAGCAAATCAAAGAAACTGAAACAGCAAGTTCAAATTGCAAAATTGTACGTGAATCATAAAAAATAAAATGTTGTTATGGATATTTAATATTTGGGGATTAGTCCCGTTTGGGGACTTACACTGCAGCCCTGGTTCAAAAACATCCCGCGTATGAGCTTTTGACAGCTGGCAGAAGTGAGCAGTGCTAGTACCACTTACTGCAGCCTCATATTCATTCCTTGGGGGTGCTGCAGCGGGACAATGGCTTCTCCCCATGCAACAGCATTTCCTGGTGTGAGGAAGTGATAAGACATATTAGGGGCCCTCAAAACATTTCTGTACTTTTATATTTTTGTTGGAAACTGAGGAAGGGAGGAGTAGTTAGTTGTATCTGAGAGTATCATGTGACTAGTATGTCTGACAAGCTGGCTCACCTTCCAGTTTAGTATAAAAGATGTCACGCTGTTATGAAGATAGTTGTGTAAAAAATTGCAAGAAAGAGGAACATCGTTCTGTTATACCTTTTTTGTGTTGTTGCAAATCAATGTTGGCCCCCACACTGCAGCTCCGTCATTTTTTAATTAATTATTATAATACCAAATATACACTTATTTACAAAAATAAATCCCCGGCTCGAATTAAGTTTAATTGGTTGATATTTAGTGGAACTGCCATGCAGGTAAAAGTTTTCCTGCTTAGTGACAAACTGCTTAATAAATGTGCTGCCACATGAGAGTGCTATAGAACAGAAAGAATGTTCCGCTTCATAAAAATCATTGTTACCCCTGTTGAGGATCAATTTAATTAAAACACTTCGAGACAGATAGACATTTCTTACCTTTACTAGTAGTTGTTTCTTAATATTTTCCACATGAAATTTGTGAGCAAAAAACAATTTATCGATTTTATATTTTAAAGGGTAAGTATTTTCCTATTATTTACCATTTTTCACATTCTCAATATGGAGTAAACCCGCAGTTCTATGTTGACAAGACAGTATAAGGAAAGTAAAGGGACTGGTGAATCAATAAAACTATCAGACTGTTTCCCAGCATAAGATGAAACCTTTAGCAGACATAGTCTGTGTGGAGAATGCTATGAACTTTGGAGGTATGTCTGCAGGACATTGCGCTACTTTTGAGAAAATTTTTCTGCAAACTGACAATTGTAAGTACTAGCCATGAAAATTCTGTGCATGATTATAGCTTCGAAGTTTAATCTTCAACAAGTGAAATGCATGCTCGATTAGGTTCAGATCAGGTGACTGACTTGGCCATTCATGAATATTCCATTTCTTTGCTTTAACCACCCGGGCGTTTAACCCGACCTTGGTTTGGGGTAAAAACACTTGCAGAAAGTGTTAAACCCGAACTTTTCTCAGGTGGTTAAAAGGCGTCTCTTATCTGGTGCCGCTGTGATCATCCCGTGTTCTCTTGTTCTATCCGAGTTCTCCAGCGTCGTTCTCCAGCGTCCATCTCCCTCTCCAGCGTCCATCTCCCTCTCCAGCGTCGGGTGCCTATCTTCTCCATCGGCTTCTTCTTCCCTTGGTGTTGGTGTGTACGTCGGCCCGTGATGACATCGTCGGCGCGTGTGCCCATCAGCGGGAAATTCAATTTCAAACTCTGATTTTGTATTGGATTGAATACAAACTCCTGTATCCAATCCAATACAAAATAATAGAAAATAAATACAAAGTAAATACCTTGGAAATTCAATTTTTCAATGCAAATGCAAAAAATGTAACACTTTTTGCATGGAAGTTCGGAAAGAATTAGAACACCCGGCGTTCGTGTACGCGTCCCTCAGCGATTCCTGATGATGTCAGTGCATGCGCCCGTCGACTGGGGTCGTAGCGGTAAATTCAAATATTTTGTATTGGATTCAATACAAAGTCCTGTATCCAATCCAATACAAAATATATTTATGTGGTTTTGTCTATAGGTATGTGACGTTGGACTCTGTTTTAAAATTTACCACACTAGGGAGGTGTTTTAGAAAAATATATTACTATGCAGTATACAGAATTATTGCATTTTCTGTGCACGGGGGCCACAACCTGGCAGTTGCCCACAGTGGAACATCCCAACCTCTAGAGGCTCTGGTGATGATCGGGCAGCTGCTTAGACTCTGCACCCTGTGCATGTCTCTATCAATTGAGCTGGTGACAAGAGGGTCCACCCTCCTGCCTTGCAGCTACCGTGACAGGTTGATCTTGGTTTCATCTGTCCAAAGAATGTTTTTCCAGAACTGTGCTGGCTTTTTATCATTTTTTGAGCATAGTCCAATCTAGCCTTTCTATTCTTGAGGCTTATAAGTGGCTTGCACCTTGCAGTGCACTCTCTGTATTTACTTTCATGCAGTCTTCTCTTTATGGTAGACTTAGATATTGATACGCCGACTTCCTGGAGAGTGTTGTTCACTTGGTTGGCTGATGTGAAGGGGTTTCTCTTCACCATGGAAATGATTCTGCGATCATCCACCACTGTTGTCTTCCGTGGACGTCCAGGTCTTTTGGTGTTGCTGAGTTCACCAGTGCTTTGTTTCTTTCCTACGATGTACTAAACTGTAGATTTTGCCACTCCTAATATTGTAGCAATTTCTTGGATGTGTTTTTTCTGTTTTTGCAGCTTAAGGATGGCTTGTTTCACCTGCATGGAGAGCTCAACTCCAATCAACTCCAGGCCTTTTATCTGCTTAATTGACAATCACATAACAAAGGAATTGCCCACAGCAGCCCATGAAATAGCCTTTGAGTCAATTGTCCAATTACTTTTGAGCCGCTGAAAGTCATTGTGTAAAAAAAGGCTTTAGTTCCTCACATTTTTATGCAATATTTTTGTTCAACCCACTGAATTAAAGCTGAAAGTCTGCAGTTCATCTGCATCTGAGTGGTTTCATTTAAAATTAATTGTGGTAATGTACAGAACCAAAATTAGAAAAAAGTCGTCTCTGTCTAAAATTTTATGGACCTAACTTAGCTTTTATTTTTAAAGTGACATTTTTTGATTTTACAATTTGGTGAAAAATGTTTTTCTTTGTCCTTATCAGTTTAATATGCATGATTGGCAACATTTTTATTTTTAATTCTGTAGCTTCATTTACAAAGACTAAAATACTTCATTACAAACTCCAGAGGGCAGCAACCCCACAACAATCTCTAGTTATCATACATCTCATTTGATGTATGTGTCAATAATTATGAAGCTATCTCTGCTGAAAAATATATGCACCTGAAGTCTCCACAGTCACTACATTAAGCACTTTGGGGAAAACTTGTCTAGTAATTGAATTAGTGATCTTGAAGTGTTAGGAACAAGATAAACTTTCCTGAACTTAATAAACAGAAAAACAAGATGTATCTTATTATCAGTAAATGACAAGAACCTGTGAAAGAAAACAGCAGTTAAGCATGTCTGCCTAACCATGTGGATCAAATGCATATTATCATGTGCATGGGCTTGTAAGCTAGCAAAATGCTGGTTTGTTGAATCACTTGATAACACCACAATAAGTGAATATGTCACAGCCAAACAAACAAAGAACTGTTATACCCCCACCTAACCTAATTTATTTAATAACTTTATTGCCCCCTTCACACAGATTCCACTATTCATATTAAGAACCACACTTACTCCACAACTTTGACATTAGAGTCCTTTTTTACATTTACAACCAACAATTTGATGAAGTGACAATGACAAACAGTGAGGTAAAAGTATTTGTAACTCAGTCCCACTTGAGATTGCTATTGGCAAGACATTTAAATCAACCAATTTGTATCACTAATATTATTGTTATTATTAAAAATTTCAGCTTGTGAATACACTATTCATTTTTGAGAAAACAAGCATTTAAAAGGTATAGTTGGTGACTATGGCACCGCTTGCACACTCCTTGGACCACAAAGAGAGAGAGAAAGTGATTGTTTTTTTTTTAAATATATATTTATTAAAGGTAATAAAGTGAGACATACAACCAATACAAAACAATACCAATAATGTGCATTTCAACACAGGAGAACAGAAGAGAAGACAAAAGAACAAACATGCATAATAAGAGTGACTGGTAAATGTCAGAGTTCAAATATAAGGAGTGCACACAACAAGATACGCCAGTCTGTGCAAAATCAAATATAATTGTACATTCAACATAGCTCAATTATACCAACAAAGATCTGCGAATGTACAAATCGTAAAATTGCCATTAGGCATGGAGCATCAATTCAGCACCCTTTACACCATACCATCAGATACATCATACCGGGGTTATAGAAAACTTCTTTCACTAAACCCACAGTGCTAGGAAGACATGTTATACAAAAAATAGAACAAAGATATAGAAAGTCAGGGATGAGAACAACACAGAGCTAGCATGGGAAGGAAGGAGGAGAGAGTGGGTCCTGATCGTAACACAAAATCACACTTTCCCCTACTGACAAATCTCCTGCATAGAGTTTCACCAACTAAATCTATTACAAAACTATTATTAATTATTACATTTATGGGCCTGAAAGACTACATATGAGTCTCAAATGGCACAGATCACAAAAAACTTGTCTAACCGGTTCGTCAGTTGTTCCATTAATTGTAAATCTTTAAATGTTTTGAGCAAGGCAAGGAGCGATGGGAAGGGCAATTTCCAGTTTTTGGCAATAAGGTATCTTGCAGCTGTTAGGATGTTACTGACTAGTTGCTTCCTGGGTTTAAAAAAATCCCGGATGGGTAAGCCAAGTAGATGAGTCAATGGGCCTGATTTATTAAATCTCTCCAAGACTGGAGAGAATACACTTTCATCAGTTAACCTGGGCAATCCAGCAAATCTTGAAAGGATTTTTTCAAAGTCATTTGCTGTTTGCTAGCAAATGTTTTTAATTCTGGTCCAGATCCATTCCAGATTTGCTGGATCACCTACCTTCACTGATGAAAGTGTATCTTCTCCAGCCTTGGAGAGCTTTTTATAAATCAAGCCCAATAAGTCTAAAATAATAGAGACCCCCAGCATCTTATTGAGAAAGTTATTGACCACACACCATTAGAGTGGCAGGAAAATAAATTAAGATTTTTTTTTGCCAATTTGCAGGTCTGCACCACCAGCATAGATTGCGTGTGGAGAGGAATATCACATGCAAGACATCTGGAGTAAAGTACCAGTGCATTAAAATTTTTTAAGTATGTATCTTTGTAACTGTACAGTATGAGTCTTTCTGTGCTTGCTAGCAAATGATCCTACATAAATCCTGAGGAAGTTTCCTTGATTTTCCATTTTTGAATATAGGAGTGCTTTAGGATGGGGTAACAGACTCAGTTTGTAATACTTGATATATCCCAGATATCAAGCCCCTTCCTGCACAAATCCTGTTGAAAGAGGTAAGTGCAGGAAAAAACATAATTTTGGTCAATGACTGAGCATAGTGTCTAATCTGCACGTAACTATAGAAGGACTTGTGATGAACGTCAAATTTCTGTTGGACCTCTGAAAACTACTGCAGTCAATGGGTACAGGGATGAACTATATGCCCAAAATAAAAGAATGAACAAGCCTGCTATGACCTGATTATGTGGGGTGTACTGCTGTCTGGAATCTTTGGAATGTATAAGAAGGAGGTAAATAGGGAGGCCATGGAAGTTAGGTTATATTTACTTTTACAGTGTAACCAAACATGTGATACCTGAGTTAGAAGTATGTTGTTCAAGTAAAAGAATAAAATTAATTTTTTTTGGTAGATACCCCAGGTATGTCTGGGTGCTGCAGAATCACTGCCGCTGAGGATTTAATGCATAGGGCAAGCAATAGGGGAAACAGCGGGCTGCCCTGTCTAGTGACATTACGAATAGAAAAAGTAGGGGGACTAGCATGGAAGGGGTTAACTTCCTCTGGTAATTTTTCCAATAAGAGTATTAGAAAAATTGCATCCATGAAGGGGCCCATTGTCCCCGCCAACTGCAAAATCTGATGCAAGAAGGCCCGCCTAAGTGGGCGGAATGCCTTCTCTGCATTGTGGATTAGAATTTTTGCCCTAGTCTCAAAATTTTTAAGCAGGTCAATGATATCAATGGTGCGTCTTGTGTTATCTCTTTCCTGGCATGCTGCAATAAACCCAGAGTTGAGTAGTGCTATTGGGCGGTAGTTTTGGTTGCAGATTTTGGAGATCTTAGCCTGGTTTAATAGTCCCAAATTTGATAGTGTTTACATTTTTGTAATGCACCACTGTGTATTCCCTGCACAATTACCAACATTTAGCAGTGGGCTAACATTATCCATCATTGGGTCATCAAGTTTGGCAAATGAGAAACATTAAAACAGGCATGTGCCAATGTGCTTTATGATGTTGATATTCCATATAAAGTAGATACATACTTAGTCAATAAAGAGTTACAAGATGTTGCAGATCAGCTCAGCTCTTAAAATCACCCACAACCTCAGCTGTGTTTAGTAAAAGATTTCTTCTGCAAGTCATGCAAACCGTCCTCCTCCAAGCCTCCATCCTGCACACAAGACAGCTAGGAAACCCCATTCATATCTAGAAGTCGTTCATATGTTGGATGTCCTTAACTCGGGACTACCTGTATAGGCCACTCCTCCCTATTTATTGAAGGTTCTAGTCCTTATAATGAGAAAACAAGCAGATGATACAATTTACTCTAGGTTACAGCAAGGGATGGTGGTGTCATATGTGTGAATAATTTAAACAATGTTTGGTTAGCATTTTATGACCTTTTCCCATTCTACATCAATATTTTTAAAGTGTTTGCTTTTTATAAATATTTTTAATTTTTTGTGTTATTTGTTTATTCCTAATCTACTGTTTATACTCCATTATAAGCCAATCCAAATACAAAGCACTAAAGGAATATATTAATTTTAGAGAAAACCTGCTTTGACTCATGTATAAACCTAGGGCACAAAATGCCATCAATGCTAACATTTAAAATAACATTTAATAGAAATGCCATTACTATAAATGTAAATAAATTTATCCATGGTATGTTACTTTTGAACATTTTTTTTAAATAGGGAAAAAAATTAAAGTGACATGGGCTTAATTTTTTTATATTGTGTCCCCCCCCCCTTTTTTTTTCAGGTTTAAGTATTTTTTACTTTTGAGTTGGTTATGATGGGGCACCTGCTCTTAAAAGATCTTTTGTGCAATACTGTTGGTCGCCAGTAGATAGTGCCCCTTATGTAATGTGTGTAACAAACGCGTGTCTCTGACAGAAAGAGTTTGTTACACTGAGACACAGCACCATCTAGTGGTATCACCCTATTAAAAATCAAGATTCTTATTTTATAAATTTATAACTTCAATTTATAGAAAATATTTTATAAATACAGTATGTCTCTTGAAATAAATAAATTAAACATTCATGGTAGCAGTAACAGCAATAAATGTCACTTGAAATAAATTCAACTTGTATGGTAGCAGTAACAGTAATAAAATTGACCAAACTCAAATAAACCAAAAGAACAGAAAAATCACCAAATTTGTGGATTTTAAGAATAAAACAAATCTCTTGCGGTGGACCTACTTCCTTACTACTTGAGTTAATGGCTTATTTTTACCTAGAGTACTAGATTTATTAGGACTCATGTACTATGTTGTTGCTACCATAGCAGTAAGCACTCTCCTCCTCTGTTTGCCTTTTTATTTTGCGAGGAGTGCCTTGGCATTCTCACTTTTAATGCAGAGCTAATATTCCTGCATTGCAGGAAACAACACCAAAAGCCTGCCACTGTTTGAGCCTAAAGTTATTTACAGTTTTTACCTCTAGGTATGGGTACTTTTTAAAGTGTTACTAAACTCACTTCCACTCGCTCCTTTGTCGGAAACAACAACTACACCGGTCACTGGGTTTGGGATCTTCAGTTACCTTAATTGGCCAGGCCCAAATGACATAAGTCACGCTCATGCAAAGGGCATTTTTACATTACCCCATGGATAAGACAGTGTACATTCTAGAAAAGTTTGCAAACAAACAAGTATGTTTGTTTTATTGACAAATAGATATACTTTGCTGATGAAAGGACAGAAAGGATTAAAAAAGGTTAATGCTAATTACTTTGGGGAAAATCCTTTTGGAAAAGGTAAGTTTAGGAACCTGTTTTAGGTGCGTTTGGCAGTGTTTGGGAGAATATACTTAAAGCAATTATTTCTAGTTATACATAGGCAACTTATCACATTGTTATTATTAAAATTCATATGTTTACAAGTAAAATCACAATGATTATTTTCTATTATACACAACCAGTTTTTCCCTGTTCTGTAAAAAATGCCTATTTTCTCAGCACAGTTAGAGGTGAACTGATCAGAAAAATAGATTTAGACTACCCACATGCTGTAAAAGAAACATTTTCAAGTAAAATTTAAAAAAAAATTTTAATATAAATTTTGGATGTGTGACATGGAATTTTCAAACCTTGGTTGGACTTCTTGACATATCTTACCGGATTCCATCAGACTCACATCTAATTATAAGTGTAACATACCTGCACTATGCATATCCTTGAAAAAAGGACATTACTCCAAAAATGCATAACATAATTTCTAATGGATGTAAAATGTATCTGTAATCTGCATTCCCTGTATATTGGTATGCACCAGCAAAAACAGTGTTGTTCTATTGTTATTCAAAATTATATTTTAGGTAATATATTATGTTTTTAGAACAAATGTTTTCATAGCACGCATAGAAAATCATGTTTTAAACTGGTAAAAAAATGCACTAGCCTAAATGCAAAATGTTTTTCTATTTAATTTCCAACTTTAAGAAATGCACCAACATTTTACTTTAACAAATAAAGGTTGTCTCTTTGATTCTGCTTTTAAAAAAGGTTTATTGGGTAAAACAGATGCACTTTTTTCTTAATATTTTTATTGACATTTGCAAGCAACCTTGAAAACATGCTCTAGGTATTGAGTTTTTTTTTTAAAGATGATGTAGGTTTTCCTCTCTTGAAGACTCAAAAAGGAAGAAAAAAAATGATTTACATCTTTTTTTTGTTTGTTTTTTTTTACTACTTTTTGCATCACAACCACTTATATATGCTTGACCATATTCATTTATATATGCTGAAATCTTTGCTAGTTAGAGAGGTCTTGTATCCTTTTTTCTACTGTGAGTTTGTCAGCTCCCGTTATACGATCAGCCTGAAAGTAAAGTAACAAAAAGAAAGGGGGTTTAAGTATTAAAAAACAAAACAAAAAAGTAGCTATATAATTTATTAAAATGTGCTCTAACAGATCTATCAAACATGTTAGTACAAATGTGGTGGGTTAACTGGTATTGCGTTTACATCTCTAACATGAGCCTGGGGCAAACCATCCTGTGATGCTATAACTAAGAAGGTGGCCTATAGAAAGATCTATGTGAATGCCATCTAATGAGATATTGGTCCTTAAACCGTGAATTCATGCTTTTCTACAGTAAAACAACTTCACACTAAATGTCCTAATACTTTTTTAAAATAAATAAATACTTTTTGGTATATTTTAGCCTTATCTAAAGTCTTATATAGGTATACAGGCCCATCTCGTGTGCTTAAATAATTCACTCTGATTTCACTGCACACTGTGAGTTTCAGCAATTCAGATAGAACCCATGTCATTCCCTGGCCAGACGTTGTCCAGCATCATCTAACCCTTTTCACTGCAGCCTGACTGTCCCTGACTTTTCATTTTATTTTTTAAGCATGAATCCCCAGCATTGATATGGACATTGCCTAGAGCAAGTATTGAAAAGACAGGCAAACAGAGTTTTTTTTGGCTGCTATATTCTATTCTTCTTTTTCTCATTACCTAGAGCATTCTACATATACAGACTGTTTAGTTCCCAGTACTCAAGATCATCCACTCATAAACCCATATAGATATTTCCACAACTCCCCTCAGAAGCGAGCCCTTTGACTGCATCAGGGCTGAGGACTCCTAAGAGGACTAGGGAGGCCAGATTCTGTGTCTTTAAGTTTTAAAGAAGCTAGGTACAGCAACCTGATGTAATGGATACAGAAAGGTTTCATTCAACAATTAAGTCAGTATGTTGAAGAATGAAGGAAAAGCAAAGTAAAAGCAAATAAATAATAATAATTTTTATAATAATAATAATTTCAGCATATTGCAGTTTTTGGAATACAGAGATTTTGCACCAAACCTAAAAAAACATAAAAAAAAAGAAAAAAAACTAAAAATATGTATAAACAATACATACAATAGCTAAAATAATTGAAATACCTTCAATAGGTAGGACTTTCACATCATTTTTCACAGTACTATTATACTGCTTCTTCAGGAAAGAAACGGACAGACTTTCCTGAGGAAGAGGTAGTATAGTATTGCCAATTTTGTTGAAAAAGTCCTACTTATTCTACTTTACTATTTCCTTTGAACTTTTATACATTTTCTGTACATATCTATTATGGATTACTATGTACTTAGCACATGGTACACGTACAATGTTTTGTCTATGGGTATTTGGGATTGGCTTTTTGATTAGCACTCCTTAAGCTTCTATACTACTTTTTTTTTGCAATATGTATAGATAAACAATGAACATATATTGAGGTGTTCTGGAGCTTCCATTGAAGGCTGGCTTTGAAGATACCTTTGTATTTGTTTTATTATCATATAGCATTATTCTATATAAGCACCAGCAGATGGGGGTCTTAACTTGCTTTAAGCCAAGCAGAGTCATATCTGTGGAACTGAAAGTCTGTGAAAAATAAAGACAGAACTAACTGTATTGTTGCATTATAGTTCACATTGTAACATTCTAGCTGGTAAAAAACCCCCACATATGGATAACAAAATGACAACAAAAGAAAAAAAAAGGAACATAAATCATAAACATATATAACACTGTATGTTTACTTACCACCGATTCATTCTTAATGAAGCAAAAAGTTGGTACTGCTGTGATATTAAAATTACTCACAAATTCCTAATAAAACATAAAATATTGTTAGAAAAAACTTCAAAAAAGAAAGACAAGAAAGACAAAAATATCTTTATAAAGCAATTACCGGTGTTTCTCTAACATCAATTCGAACAAAAATCACAAGAGTATATTGCTGGGCCAGCTTCTGCAAAAAAAAAGATAAAATAAAATTTCATTAAACTTTTAACATCTAATTATTGTTTCAAACGTGTTCTTTTTTTTATTTCAATTAATTCCTGTAGTTCTCATAAATAATACCCTAACAATCATACCGGAGAGATCCATATTCAGGAGTATGTTATCCCTTTTATGCTCCTGTGCCATCACCCTGTAACATATGCCCTTGGTTGAGACTACAAGCCATCTTGCAAAAACACATTTGGCCTGATTTATGAAAGCTCTCCAAGGCTGGAGAGGATACACTTTCATAAGAGAAGCTAGGAGATCCAGCAAACCTAGAATGGATTTGGTCTAGGGTTCAATAGGCTTGCTGGCAAATAGCAAATTACTTTGATGAAATCTATTCTAGGTTTGCTGGATCACCTAGCTTCGCTGATGAAAGTATGATGATACTCTCCAGCCTTGAAGAGATTGAATAAATCAGCCTCATTGTGCAGGACTAGCGCACCATTGTCTCAATCTGTAGGCTGGTCTAGAACATGAATGTGCTGCTGACACTAGGTGGGAAGGAAAGAAATGAGATATTTAGCAAGACTGAGATGAAAAAAACATGTCAGTTATTCATGATTTACTGTGCTTTAGGGCAATACCTGTCATCAATTTAAGGTTTACATCTACTTTACCTCCATTTCATCTCACATTACAAATTAGAATCCTCCTTGTAAATTCTTGTAAAGAATATATTGTGGTAAAATAAAGTATGTGATACCAAATTTGGAAGATATTTTGCATCATATACCCCAACTTTCCCTGGAAAAAGGATTAGATGGCCTGGATAAGACTGCTAGTAATTGCAGTGCTGCGGAATTTCAGCTCTTTATTTAAGATCCAGACCCAGAAAAAAGTACCAGGAACTCATCATTTGCCCAGCCCAGAAATTGAGGAACCTTGCTCATAATAAAAAGTTACCTGCCTTTAGGTCAAGGGGATATTGCAGCCTGAGGCCAGGTGTGGCTCAGGAAGTGTGCAGCCTGTGTGCTAGGAGAGCCCAGGGGTCTCCTAAAGTTGTGGGACTGATAGCCTCCTGGCTCTTTAAATTGTTGTGTTTTTTGCTTGTTATGTTGTAATCCTTGATCCCCTGCAAGGGTAAACCCTGGGAGTTAATTTCTATTGCTTTTTTGAATTTGAACTGGAGCCTGAATATACCTCTCTGCAGCTAGTGCATTTATTGCTAATCTCCCACAATATATTAGGGTCCTCTTTTTCCCAGGCTGTAACCCTGGACTCCAGGAGGTAGCTGGAGACTGTCGGTTGAGCTAGGGAGTGACAACATATTGTTAACCACTCTATATGGTTGCAGTCAAGTTTCCTGCATGATGTTGCATAACTTATTCCTTGTAACCTCTAGAATGGTTTTCTGCAAATCATGCAGCTCTGCCAATCATTTGCAGAAGTGTTCAGTAAGAGTACAGCCATCCGATCACTTCAAAACCCTGGTGGTACATCTTTTATTTGGTACTCCTTCCCTGTGTAGTCACTCACCCCTCCTGGTGCCTGGATTTACCTTTCTCTACTTGCCAAAGGGAAACCTGAATTGATCTAAGAGGAGCTCAAGACAAATGGAAGAGAAGAGGGAACTCATATTACCAATCTTCTCAGTAGTGATTGGCAAACTCACCCAACAGGATGAGTGCACAGGTATATATATATATATATATATATATATATATATATATATATATATATATATAAATATATTGACGTTTGCCTTTTTGCTTAAACATGCTAGGACAAGATAACTCCCCAAGTTGCTTATTGGAAGGACACATATAATTTGACTTTTTTCACCTTGATGACATGCTTGCATTGTAATCCAGTCAATGCAATGTTCTGCTATATTGCTTACACTTACACTTTTTTCTGCATTAGGTAGCAATGGCCTTCCAATTTGATAGTGTGCATTGTACCTTATGCACACTAGTCAGATGGGGTAAATTCTGCATATAAGTGTCTGCTGCTAACTCATGGTGTTAAAATACATTTTTGTAGTACTCACCTCCATTTCTGGCATTGCCCTTTTGCAATGACCGCAGTTTTTGTCCATAAAAATGACCACCACGAGTTTATTACCGGCCTGGTGACAAACCTGCTGTAGCCTTTGCTAAAATAAAAAGAAAACTGTTACAGTTATGTTAAAAGTTATGAAAAGTCTGGATTCTAGAAAAATATTGTGTGTAAGGAGACTGACCCTACAGTCAATATAAAAAATATGTATATAAAAATATATGTGTAAACTCCAAAAACTATACATATTCATAATAATAATAATAATAATAATATAGGATTTTTAAAACAATGTTATGAATGTTTTGTTTGTAACTGAGTCAAGTTAAAGTGTTTTAATCTGTTTTCAACAGGTCCAGAACAATGATAAATTGACTTGCAGCCTCACCTGGTGATAGAATTTGGTATCACAGAACAAAAACTGATTCTATAGGGACTAATTCTGGATGGTTTGAATTTTGTCCTCCAAACAGTGGGTCTGATTTAATAAAACTCTCCAAAGTTGGAGAAGATACACTTTCATCAGTGAACCTGGGTAATCCAGCAAACCTGGAATGTATTTCTTAAAAGTCATTTGAAAGCAAATGTTTTCAATACTGGACTAGATTCATTCCAGGTTTGCTAGACCACCCAGGTTCACAGATGAAAGTGTCTTATCCAGCCTTGGAGAGCTTTAATAAATCAGGTCCACTGTAAGAAAAGAAAAAACTTGTTATACAAATGCTATTGAGACCCCATAAAGAATATTTTTTTAAGATTCTACACCCAAACTAAATTTACTATTTATGTTTTCATTACAATAGTGTGGGCATCCAGGGATACAGACAGGTATTTTTATTTCTGTCTGTGTTGCTGTTGAAGAGTTCTCACTTTTGGCTCATGGAACATTGTCATGAAGACAAGATGTAAGTTAAAATCTCTCTATCAGAGCCAAATGTTATGTTATATGACCATGGCAAGGGTTATGTTCACACAGGCCTTGAGGTTGAGGTGTGTTTACTAGGGTAAACACCATGCCAGGGAAACTGTGCCTCCTGGGAGATGCAGCAGGTTCATAGGATACTACAACCACTCACTGCTGCCAGCTGTAAAATCTGAGATGCTAGTTCTTTAAGAATGTTGTAAGTGATCGGATGCCTAGCAAGATGTCTATTTAGGGAGCTGCACTAAAATTGCACAATACTCAAGTAGGTCTAAACCAACCTTTTTGTTGTTAGCCTGACATTGCAATTTTTTTTAAAAAATTGCCAAAAAAATGTACTCAGCACCACACAAGGCATAATGCCAAATATAAGAAAATAAGATTTTTAAGCTTTAAATTGGGATGTCAAAGGGCACACTAGGCATCTGACATCTGTTGTCCTATCAGATTCCTAAATAAATAAATGTAAATAAAATTCAATTGTTTATTAGTGGTAACCTGGGGATTACAGTGGTTAGATGGTGATTGGGTATTCTGTGTAAAGCTTTATCCTGACCTCTTTTATGTTCATCCCTCCAGTGTTCCCCAGGACAAAATACCTAATGTCCGCTGGTGCTAGGTTATGTACACATGTGCAATAATTGTCGTTGGAAAGGATCTTTCACAGTCATTTCCAACGACTACACGATGCTTGAACAAGCACTGTACATACAGCATCGTTCTGCTCTATGGAGAGGGGAGGGGGGAGAACGATGGAGCTTCGCCCCGCTGCGTTCTCTTCCCCCTCATATCCATTACGACGGACGATGGACGGTTGTTCGGACAGTGGATAATGAGCCTTGTACACACGCAAAATTCTCGTCCAATAGCCCTGTGCTGATTATTGGATGAAAACTATTGCACGTGTGTGCCTAGCCTTAGAACTCAGAGGGAACAATGATTCACCTCGCTATGTCATGTGACAGTGTTTGGACCTAGGGATTGGCAAATTTGGCAGTGCATTTGATCATAGGAAAAAGGCCACATGCTCCCCCCAAAACCCCGTTTTGCAAGGGGGGTCACATAGGAAGAAACAGTGGGGGAGTGCTGGAGAGGTAAGTAACGTGATCGGGATGATGAGCTTTACACAGAAAGTATCGCCATGACCTGATTCGGCAAGGTAACAGTCCCTCTTCAAAACTGAATTTTGAGATGATTGCTCAGTCCTGACTGGTACTTTTCTGTCCGGACTTTTATTGTTAAGAAAAAGGGGTTGCTTGTCCTCTTAGAAACTTGCCTTTTGGTTTTATTTGGAGTAGTTTAGGGTACATTCCCTATATCAATATATTATCCTCAATCTAGTCAATAAAAATTATTTATCTCTAGAAAACTGTTTTAACTAATAACCTCTAATACACACTTCCCTGGCATTACAGCTAACAGAACTAACCATTAGATTGGAGATGTTTTGCTGAATAAAGGGTCAGATTTTCTTATCAGATATCCAAATATTGTATGTGTAAAAAAAAAGTACCTGATCACGGATTTGTTCCATTTTCCTTGAGCAGATCTTTCTGACAAGTCCTCAAACAGGCAGATATCAGACTGCAATACATCTACATCTACATCTGATCTAAAATTCTCTTTATATACATACGGTAACTAATGGCATGTAACTTGGTCACATATCTTTGTAATTATTCATTTGCTCATCATAGATTGGGTGTATCTTAAATATGTGCACGGGTGATGCTTTGGAAAAAAACATAGATGTGAATTTGATCTGTTTATTGCTTTAAGGGGTATATGTTTAAGGCAGTGGATCTGACATTAACTGAAACATTCCTGGAGGAGAATCAGTTATTGCCATCAAAACACATGGACCTAGAAGATTCCCACCAGGTAATGTTTCAGTGAATGTCAGGTTCATTTTTAGCTCTGGTTGTCTGAGTTCCTATCCATTTACCCTGGGATAAAAGAGTAAAACTTGGACTGGTATAAAACCTATACACTGCATTGATTTTTTACTACATGTGATTGTGATGTCTTTTTTACTATTAAAAGGTGCTGAATGTTCCCAGGCACAATGGTCATACAAAATTTTTTTCTTCAGGCTCATAAGCTCCCTCATACTTTCAAGAGGTGCAAAATTAGAATTCACAATGTTCACACAGCCTGTAATACTTGTTAAACTGTCTAAACTAGACTGACAACATACCTGCATGACAAAGTAGGAATCATTGGGTATTAAAGGAATAATTGATACGATAATTATAATGATATGAGTTAAAAATACATACATAGAGAATACAAACACTAATCAACATACTTTATAAGGTCGTAATTTTTACTAGAGCTCCTATTTCATAGCATGTATCATTTTCATCATGGAAAAGGGTAAGATAGGTGTTTTCAACCCCATGGTCTTGGTCACTTGGCAGCTGGGAACCTGATGCCATAGCACCATTTTACATGGTATATGTTCCCCATGGAACTAAAAACATTGGGATCTTAGGGGCAGGGCCCACAAGTAAATCTTTTCAATCATTTAGAATGTATCTGTATCCAAAATTATTTTTTTTTTATAAAGAGAGGAAGGATTTAAAAACATGTCAGTGGGAGGCTCCATTGCAGAGTATGTATTTCCTGTCTGTAAAAAACGTTTGCCACACAGGAAACTTGCAAAAAAACACAAACAAAAGTCAGATATTAGGTCTGAATGACAAATTCTATACTGACCTTGTATGCATGTTGTGGCTGGGAAGTCTGCAAAGAAGCAGAAACAAGTATTATTTTAGAGCTCTCGTACTCACCCAGAAGTCCATGCTACTTTCAATTCTCCACCCATGGTTAGAATAACAATTTGGCTAATGCAAAATTAAGAGTTAGACAGTAGAGGACCTGTATACTTAGCACACATTGTATGACCTGATATTTGGTGGGTGTTTAACAGTTGTGAAAAGTGAATGTTCCAAAGTCTAGCTAGGGTGTTGATCACAAAAGTCAGTTATCTCTATTTTGTCTTCTCTATCTTATTTTAATAATGAACAGGAATTGGACTAGAGTGAGTCCCAATCGATATTGTTAGATTTACTACATCCCTTATGTGAACAGAACAGGTGAAACAAAGCAGTAACCCTTACTAAAATTAAGGAACTTCAGCAGGTATTTTCGCAACAAATTCACTATTCAAGAATAATTCATAAAACCAAAATGACAAATCTAAGGTATGGTCTGTAATTATATAAAAGTCTCAATAAAAGATTTGCCATTTTTAAGGCTGCATAAATATTTTACTAATGCGTTTTGTAGATTCAATACCCTGCTTCTTTAGGGGGATCACAACCATTCGGCGAAATATCTCCAATCACTAGAGCACAATTAGCGCAAAGCTTTTAAAACCAACAACACTAATATTTACGGCATTGTACACTCGATTCCAAAAATTGATACTGAAATTACCTTTAGATATACACAGCCTTAGAGATCAAAAGACAGCCTTTTAAACTTCCAGTGAGAGATACCTCATGGGGCAACTATCAGCTAAACCAAACCTATATAGAGGAATAAATTGTGATACACATAAATCCACTGTGCTACTAGTGTTACACAATAACACAAGACAAATTGCCGGGTTTTTATCTAAACTACCAATTTTTTATAATTATTTGTTTATATGTCATGTAGGTCACAGTAGCGGATCAGTATATCTTTGCAAATATAGGTAAATGGGTTATGTTAATGTCAAATTCTAGATCTTTACTTTTTTGGAAGATGTTTAGGAAGAACCTAGAAGATGCTGCATCTAATGTACCTGTGCAACATCTCCAAAATCCACCCCTACCTGTCCCCAGAGACCACCAAACTCCTTGTACATGCTCTTATCATCTCTCGTCTGAACTACTGTAACATCTTCCTCTCTGGTATTCCACTAACACTGACATGATAGAAAATTACACCCCCAGCCGCTCTCTTCACTCCTCCAATGACTTACTACTGACTTCCTCACTCATAACCTCATCACACGCATGGCTCCAAGACTTTTCTAGAGCTTCCTGACTCTCTGGAATGGTTTTCCTCGTCCTATTTGGCTTGTCCCTACTTTCTGCTCATTTAAAAGAGAACTCAAAACCCATCTTTTCAAACTTTCCTACTGTCTTTTTCTGTCTCTTAAAACCCTCACTACTTCCCACCACTCCAAATTCCTTCTTCTATTGTGTGAGACTTCCCCCACCTCCTAGATTGTAAGCTCTTCTGGACAGGGTCCTCTCCCCCTACTGTGTCACTGTCTGTATCTGTCTGTCATTTGCATCCACTATTTAATGTACAGCGTAATATATTTGTGCTATATAAATCCTGTATATTAAAAATAATATTGTAGGCATTTGGTTTCTTGGCTGTGAAGGGTCATTATCAAAAGATACCTACTTTTGTGTGTCATAAAAAAAAGCCTTCTTTCAGGATCCTGCTATTCTTTTCTGATTTGATTATAAAGTGCCCTGTTCACTTTGTTCTTCTGTTCATCTAACCCCTGATACATACAAAGGCTCAGAGATAGATAAACCTTTTCTTCTTTTATCCTTAGAGTGTCATAAATGACCTTTAAAAGCTGACCCTCATTATTAAAAGAAGAGATTTGTTTTTGAGGGACATCTGACTTCTTCCTGCCCCTTATTCATGTAATCTTGGTGTAATACTCACGGTGTATTGTTCCTTTTTTGAACTGAGATACATTTAATTTGTATTACTCTTTTTATAAACCATTGTAATGCTGTATTCAGAATACATTCCTTTACAAAGGCATATGTCTGGCTGTGAATGAGCCTGATTGGAGGACATCTAGTGGAATTGTCATGGAGTTGCAAGTTTTTCTGCTCAGAGACAAGCTGCTTTAACCACCTGAGCGTTACACTGAGGTCTAGATTTCTGTACCAAAAGTGATCCACTGTTTTTCATGAAATTTTTTTTTTAAATTGTAGACCTGTAACTTACAGAAATATGTCCGAACAGGGGTTCTAGTAGATAATATGAATATTAAAAATGTATTTACTTTTATTTTTTTTTTATTTTTTTGTATTGGATTGGATGCAGGAGTTTGTATTCAATCCAATACAAAATGAGCGTTTGAATTTACCAGTTATGTACTTTGTATTAATTTTATATTATTTTGTATTGGATTGGATACACAAGTTTGTATCCAATCAAATACAAAATATAAATTTGAATTTCCAAGTTATTTACTTTTATTTTATTTTTTTTTATTTTTTGTATTGGATTGGATACAGGAGTTTGTATTCAATCCAATACAAAATGACAGTTTGAATTTACCAATTACAAACTTTGTATTTATTTGAATTATTTTGTATTGGATTGAATACAGGAGTTTGTATTGAATCCAATACAAAATGAATGAATGAGTTTCCGTTTTTTTTTCTCCGCCGGACGGCTTCTCGCTTCAGAGATTATCCGGCGCTGGACGAAGAAGGACGTGGACGATCAGCGGGACCAGGTAAGATGCCGGCCGGTATCTTGTGTTCGGCCGACCGGTATCTTGTGTTCAGCGGGCCGGGCAGCGGAACGCAAGATGCCGGGCGGCGGAAAGCAAGATACCGGCCGGCATCTTACCGGTCCCGCTGGCACCCGACGCTGGAGAGGGAGATCGACGGACGACGATGGACGGAGGACGACGCTGGAATAGGAAAACGACGCTGGAATAGGAAAACGACGCTGGATGTGCACAGCGGGACCATGGAGGTAAGGATGTGACAAAATTACGGGGTTAACCATCCTAGCCATTTTTTACCTTCGTACGGGCATAACGGCTAGGTGGTTAAAAAATCATTGATTACCAAAACAAAAACCCCCTGTTGGATTTCATTTTAATTAGAACACTCCCAGACATCAAGACATTTCTTACCTTTACCCTGTAGTTGTTTCTCAATATTTTTCACATGAAATTTTTTTTTCATATATTAAAGGGTAAGTATTTTACCTATAGGTATTTACCATTTTTACAGTCTCAATATGGGGTATAGGGTTGCAAGGAATAATTGTACTAACAGGTAACTATTTAAAATAACCTTATTTTATTTGCAAAAAAATTAATTAGAACTCCCCTACATGGTCTATTGTCCCTTTTTGCCTTTAAAAAACAGGAACAGAGGAAAAACATTACACTAGGTTACATGTCAAAAAACAGAAGGTTAATTTTAAATCCAGCAGCAACCATTGGAAGATAGGAATGAGTGAGAATGCCTCCGGTATTCTCGCGATAATTTCCTCGAACTTCCAATGGTTCTGCGAAATTTCCGGGAACCAATTTTGTGAAACCATTGGAAGAGGAAATTAAAACAGGAGGATTCTCAGAGCTACGTTCAGCTCTGGGAATCCTCCTGTTTGCAATCCCCAGGGCACTAGAGGTTAATTAAAAACCTATAGTGCCCAGGGTTTGCAGAGGATTTCCAAGGCTGCATGACGCAGCCCCGGAAATCCTCCTGTTCACACGATCCCTGGGCACTAGAGGTTAATTAACCTCTAGAGCCTGGGGATTGAAGAGGATTTCCAGGGCTGCATCATGCAGCCCTGGAAATCATCCGGTTTATGCAATACCTGGGCTTTAGAGGGTAATTAACCTCTAGTGCCCCGGGGATCGCACACTCTTCTCAATGAATGAATCATTGAGAAGATGCCCGGCAAAGGAGAACCTCCTGATATTGTACTATAAGTATCTCTTACAAATGATACATTTGTCACAGATAAATCATTTGTAAGAGATACTTATATTACAATGTCAGGAGGTTCTCCTGTGCTGGGCATCTTCTCAATGATTGCAGCTGTGGCTGCATTTATTGAGAAGAGTGTGCGATCCCTGGGGCACTGGAGGTTATTTAACCTCTAGTGCCGGGGGATCGCAGTGGATTTTTAGGGCTCCATGATGCAGCCCTGGAAATCCTCCTTATAGGCAGGAGCTCGATCTCTCGGCAAACCAGAAGGCCGTTCTCTCTTACATTTTTGGCCGCGCGATTGAACTTAATTTTCTCGCTCATTCCTATTGGAAGATATCACATGCATTTATTACCACTTTCATATGAAACATACTAACACATAAAGCTATATGATAAACAGTTTTTGTGTGAGGCTTGTTGCTTGTTTTACAATAACTCATGCATGTTTTAGACTTGTTCAATCACAGTGTGGGGAGGGATGGTGGAGACCCTTGGTTTGCCCTGCTGATAAATTACAATCGGATCTGTTTTTACAAATGTAAAGACAGATCTGGCTTCTTACATGGCTCAGTGTATGTTGAGCAGGAACCACTTTATAAGGAGCTGCAGTGTGGCTTTATCGCAAAGGGGTTGCCTGCCCTGACCTCGGCCTGTTACCTGAACTTGCCATTCCTACGCTGAAGTCATCTGATCCCTGTCACCCCCTGGTGGGGAAAGCCTGGGGACTCTGACCTTGTGGCCTCCTACCAGCAATGTAGTCCAGTGGCCACAAGGGTCACATTCCCATCACTCCATGCCGGGTTTCCATGAAACTGGTCTGTGGTACAAAAAAGATTGGTTGAAACTGTTGAAACTCTAGCAATGATTCTGTTTTTATCTCTACTCCCCAAAACTGTTTTTGCTATTGTGTCATAGACCAAGGCCAAGTTCAGATGAGTGCTGAGGTTGTCCTACCATTAAAGTTTCCCACCCGAGAACCATGTTCACAGTTATGATTCTACAAGTAACATCTCACTTACAACCAACTATAGAGGTTAAATGGTGCTGGTAAACAGGCAATGTCCCTTTTACAATAAAATAACCTTATCTGCCTGGTCAAAATTTATTTATTAATTTTAGTTATCTGAGGAAAGAAAAGGTAAAACCTTGCGACTCCTTCTGTTTAGTCCATCAGAAATATAAACCTTTTGTTTTACAAAAAAGAAAGTGGAATGTTTAAGGCTTATCCAGTCACTACTAGGGACAGAATGATTATAAGTTAACTACAACTCTTTGTGATCCATACCCCATGAAGCATCAATGACCCAAAATTGTCCCAGGTTGGAGATAATGGTAAATAATTCACTAGGTTGTGTAGGCCATAAGAAACTACCAGTTGCAAGAAGTGCCTGATTTTTGGAAAACTACAAAACATTTGTTTTGCACATTTCGGACATTGTGAGGTAGAGCTAAGCCCCATCTGGTATAAGTGAAATGGGGAGGTGTAAGCCCCATGGTAAAGTTTTAATGTAATTTCCCTGAACATGGAAGAGGAAACTGCTTTCCCAGTGGTCACAATTTTATAAAAACCCCCCTTACATTGTGGGCATCACCTTTATTCTATTTTTGGTTCCAATCTTTGAGCGATGATGAACTGTACTAGGATGATATAATGGCATGCACAGAAGTTCATTCAGTCCCAGTGACCCCAGGGGATGCCAAGATACCCTGCACCTCCCAGCATGATACACTGAGCTGTGCATGCTGTACACTTGCTAGTTTTTATACAATAATATAGTATGTGTACATATCGTGTACACAGGTCAGATTGTTATAGTTATTCATCTGCATAGATTACCGATAGTATGCTCCTTCCTGCTTAGAAAAATGTGTACCTTGAAGCATAAAGGAATATGGCTGATCTGAATGTTCTGTGTAGATAAACTGTATCTCATTGTCTGCATTACCAAATTGTTATTATATACACTACAGATGTCAGATTTGATGTCAGCTGTCTCCTTCAAAGCTCAGCTTTTGCTTGTGTGAATTTTTTCTTTAGAGCATGAAAATCATCTGCAATGACAAGCCTAAGATCATAGCACTAAAGAACAGAGCCAAAGAAAATTCTAACATATGCTGGAGGGACATATGTTCTGTCTGTTTTCATATCCATCCTAGGCACAAAGCCTGATGCAGTTGATCATGGGTGTTCGGGTGCAGTAAATGTTAAAGGACACAGCTGTTAGTTTTCAGTAGTTGCTTCAACACTTGTTTAGGAATGACAAATGCCATTTTTTAATTGGTTTATACAAAGAGCAATGAATGCACTAAGTGTGTGCATACATTTACACACACACACACACACATATTTATGTGTGTGTGTGTGTGTTGTATATACAGTATATATATATATATATATAGCCATTGACAAATGTGTTGGTACTTTTACAGCTCATCGATAATGTGAAAAAGTAATTCAATGAAAAGCAATTGTTCCATATAAACCTGCTTTTTTTTGGTATGTTGTTAAATAAAGCACAGTAAGTTCGGAAAGAGAGCTATAGGAATTGCTTGTTTGCAGTTTTTATCATATATTATTTATTAGCTTTTATTATTAAAGTGCCAAAACGTTTTATTTTTTTAATTAGTTTTTTCCTTTTCTGTTTATTATGTATGATTGGAAACATTTTTATTTTTAATTTTGTAGCTTCATTTACAAAGACTGAAATACCAAATAAGAAACTCCAGAGGGCAGCAACCCCCTGACAATCTCTAGTTATCATACATCTTAGTTTTTCTCATTTTCTGATGTATTTGTCAATAATTATGAAGCTATCTCTGCTGAAAAATGTGTGCACTTGAAGTCTCTACAGTCACTAAATTAAACACTTTGGGGAAAACTTGTCTAGTAATTGAATTAGCGTTCTTGTAGTATTAGGAACAACATAAACTTTGATGAACCTGATAAACAGAAAAACAAGATGTATCTTATTATCAGTAAATGACAAGAATCTGTAAAAGAAAACAGCAGTTAAGCATGTCTGCCTAACCATATGGATCAAATGCATATTATCAAGTGCATGGGCTTGTAAGCTAGCAAAATTCTGATTTGTTGAATCACTCAGTAATACCATAATAAGTGAATATGTCACAGCCAAACAAATAAAGAATAGGCCCCATATAACTGTCACCACCATCCTCACCTCACCTCATTTCTTTATTATCTTTATTTCCACCCCCTTTACATCAGTCGGCTCTTTATATTAGATCCCCCTCCCACCCTTCACACCAGATTTGTTCCTTTAAGTTAAGTGACAAATTCACAATGAAGAAAAAATTTACATTTAGAAAGGTACGAGTAACTGTAATTAATTTCTGCCTGAGACTGCCATTAGCAAGGAACAATATCTAATATATAACACAAAGTTTGTCCTTGAAAATCAGTTTTTTATTATGTACACAGAGACAGATGCTCCTTTGCTAACACAAACCTCTACTACACCACTTGAAATATCTGGACCCTATTCTACCTGGGCCCCCACCTTCCTCGTACACTTGAAGGAGTCTCAGGTTGTCAATTACGGAATTATTTTTGGAAATTTTACCCAGTATACAGAGCAAGAGAGGTAGCAATGTTCAGGGCCCATACATACAGAATAAAAACATGCTGAGAGTTATGCCCAAAAAACTGCAGAAATGCACTGGGCGGAGTATCTGCATACAGAATTAGAACAGATATATGAATTTCACTAAGCATTGCCTCAACCTGTCTTTTCAAAGACTTTATGTAAGGAACCTACCCGTCCTGCGAGCCCGCGGTGTCCCTGGGGATCCCAGCCGCAGAGGGAGACGCCGCTGTAGCAGACAGCATGGCTGAGGCTGCTGCTCTGCTTGCAGCGTGTCTCTCTCTGCAGGCGGAGGGATCCGTCCTGACCAAACTACTGTTCAGCCAGGTGGCATCCCTTGCATCCCTTCGGACGTGGTTACTGAAACTCCTGCTCTCAGCACTCATTTGCATGTAGCTGCCTCACCGCGGGGCGGGACATAGTTTGAATTCCCTGCGGCCAATCGGCCGCAGGGGATACAGTTAGTCTCCTATCAGACGGCGCCAGGTGGCGCAAGGTCATTGGTCACTCTGGCCATTTAAGGAGAGCCTGTCCTGTACACCATTGCCTGCTAAAAGCCTCTGTGAACACAGTGTGCTTGGGTGCGTCCTTGTGTTGTTTTAAGTTTATCTCCTTTTTTCATCTCCATAGCGACCTGATCTGAAGCTGACTCTGCTTGAACTCTGCCTGCCCTGACCTCGGATTGTTAAGACCATTCTGCCTGCTGCCTGCCCTGACCTCGGATTGTTCTTGACCTGTCTTTGCCTTACCCTCTTGTACTTCACTTATTTGGACCTAACCCTTGTCGTGCTTTATGACATTGAATAAAGCCTGATTGAAGGATATCTGGAGTTGGTTGTGGTTTGTGTGCCCAGGCGCATTACACTTTAGAGTCAGAATCACATTCTTTGGCTGCATTGACTGGCCTGGGATGGCTAAGGCTGGCTCTGAAGTTTCACATAGGTTTAAAAGGAACTGAGGGTCTGCCATGTGTTGTTGTGCATTGCAGCATTTGTGAATAGTTCAGTGGTTCCATAGTGAATAGCTCCTTACTCAACAATGTGGGGTGAGGTGGTTGGGTTAGACTTTGGGAGAAAAGCGTAAATAGGAAGGAAGGATTTAGCTGCATTATAATGTGATTAGTAAAGCTGCGTACACACCTGCAATTTTTCTCGTTGGAAAGGATCTTTCATGATCCTTTCCAACGAGAAAAGACTGCACGATGCATGAACGATGCTGTACATACAGCACCGTTCATGCTCTATGGAGAGGGGAGGGGGAGAGCGACGGAGCGGCACCCTGCTGCGTGCTCTCCCCTTCCCTTTCATTAGGATCGGTCGTCGTTCATCGTCCATGGATCCGCCAGGACGGTCGTCGGACGATGGACGACGACCGACTGTACACACGGCAGATTTTCGCCCGATAATTGGCCGATACCGATTATCGGGCGAGAAAAATTTGCCGTGTGTACGCAGCTTAAGATTTTTTATTGTAACACTTTGTCTTTTCTGACCAGATAAATTAGCCTATATAACAGCATGAATATATACTGTGTGCTACTGTGACCTACTTCTAATTAAAAACTACAGTGTAACTGAAAACAATTACCATCCTTTACCAGTGAGCATTACATGATGATAAACGCTATAACAAAACAGAAAAAGAGACACTGATCTGTTTTTTAGAGAGGTAAAATACACAATTGGCATTTTAGACAGTCCACCATTATAAGGATAATACATTTTAATAGAATAAAAAAATCTTGTTTTTATTAGGTTATTCTTTCTCTATTTTATTTAGATAAACATAAAAATACCATAACATAATACAGTTTTTCTAATGATTCCTAGAATGTATAACACTTGGATGTAAAAAAAATCGAAACACAAAAGATACAACAACTGGATTAAGATGAAAAGACTTGGATCATTGCCCAGGATGTCAAATGCAGTGGCAATTTAAATCTCTAGCTTGATATTCGCTCATACTAAATGCACACATTGAGCCACGGCATAATTTATGAACACTTTGTGGAATGCAGATGAAATGCCATGTGGTGTCTTATGGTAGTTATATGTAGTTATAGGGTTTCACGCTATAGAATAGTGTCACTATTACATAGACATCTGCGATTACTGTAAGAAATTGCCATATACTGTCATTTGGTTCAGATCAGATCTCAAAGTCCAATAAGCCTGTCTGCAATTATTATGATATAGTACACCCTTAGCTTGCTTGACCAGCGCGTGCCTTGATTTAACAATAATGACCAAGGAAAACATTGCTATGGATAATCAAAGCAATTGCTTGCAGGCCTATCCTAAGAGCAGTGCATCTAAGGAATGTCATTCATATGCTGCCAAAATAATAGTATCCTATTCTGCATTACTCTTTTTTATCTCTGTTATGCTGTTTGAATACTCTGGACTTTTTGAACAGGATAAAATAACTATATTTTTTAATGGTATATATATACCATTATATATATATATATATATATATATATATATATATATATATATATACTCTTTATATATTTTTTTTACTGTTTGCCTAATTACCTCTATTGTTCATCTTTCAAGTAAAATGTTATACTTTTGTACAATAATGTTATAAAGTACTAAGCGGAGATTGTAACTCCATGCTGAATTGCTAAAGAATTCTGCCTCTAGTACTATTTTTAGTTCTACAGAAAATATTCAAACCATTACACATGCCAGTATCCAAGATAGCAGTTAAATGGACCACATAGTATATTGGAAAAATAGTGAATTATGTGTTAGTTACAAAACATGCATAGTTTAAATATTAAATAATTTATGCAATTTTTCAAATTACTATTTGTAAGCAATGATGTAATTATATATATATATGTGTCTGTTACAAAACATGAACATATGCTGGAGATTGCATGGTAAGGTTGTGAGTGATTATTGGCAAGTATTTTATGGTCCAATAAAATTATGTGAATTCGGAATCAGAATATCCAAATCTAGTCAAAATTTTTTTTCTAAGCACCTCCTATAGAGAACTAATGACAAGTAACTCCAGTGGCAGTTGTAGCTGGAATGGTGAGGATTAATGATTAATTTACTAGCTACCTAAGAGTTAATCATTTTAGCGAGTTAAATACAAAATTATTGAATACTGAATACAGTATTGGGGATTTTACAGGTGGATTTGTGTAAACGGTCTGGTCTGTGCCCTTGTGAACATCTTGTATCCTCCTTCCCACACTTGTTGGGGTGGGAGTGATCTGATAAGAAGAAAGTTATGGCTGTTATGTCTGATGGGTCATGAGAAAGAAAGCAGCTGGTAATATCCAAAATATAATCTCATACTAACAATTGCAAGTTTTTTCACATTTTATTTGTAACA
This sequence comes from Pyxicephalus adspersus, assembly GCF_032062135.1. Classification (NCBI taxonomy): domain Eukaryota; kingdom Metazoa; phylum Chordata; class Amphibia; order Anura; family Pyxicephalidae; genus Pyxicephalus; species Pyxicephalus adspersus. Next base: position 45,743,200 of record NC_092860.1, read on the forward strand.
AGGAGGTATATTCATGTAGCGATTTGATTGGCTAAGATCAGTGTATAATTATTAACTCCAAATACCAGAGAATGCAGTGCTGATGCTGACATTTTCTGTAAAGAAAAGCCATCTTCTCCCTGCCTGACTCTTCCCCGTTGGATGATATAAAAACCTCCCTGGGGTACCCCTGGGCACTCCCTGGGGTAAACCAAGTTGTGTGATCTTGCTGCTGGAACTGTTGCTGTTTTGGACCATTGTACGCATAGAATAGAGATAAGTACTAACTTTATTTAGGCAGTGCCTGAGTGTTTTGTGTTGTTTTTTTAACCTTTCCTTACACTTATAGTACCACAAATACTTCCACCTTGCTGCAACAGTCTATAGGCAACATGCATATTTACAGTATTATGCCTGCACCCCTACTATATTAGGATTTGTAAAAATATTGTCTATTATATTACATTTTAGGAGAAATTAGAGGCATTTTTTCATATCAACTGGGCCAGGTTTATTTAGGTACATTTATTTGTTACTTAATCATCCTCTTAAGCTTTGGTCTGTGTTTTCGCATCCCAACCAACCTTGACAAAGGTAGTTGAACACAAATGGGAACCATGTGTGTGTTGTAGTGCACAAATAGGTCAAATCTAGTTTTTAGTGTTTTGTGATGTGTTCAATCAAAATGATGTATGTTGGTGTAATACAAAATGGGTATGGCTAAATGGTGCTGAATTTTGGATATAGCCTAAAGAAGTATTGTGAAGAGTCTGAGATTAAAAATTTTATACACTGTAAACAGTCTGCAGTCCTTGTACCTATGAAATTGTTTGTTGTTACTTCACTACAGGCCTAATTTAATAAAGCTCCCCAAGACTGGAGAAGATAAACTACGTTGGGAGAACCTGGGTGATCCAGCCAATCTTGTAGCACTTTAATAAATCAGGTCCTAGTCTCCCTTAAACCTATAAAGGTTTGCTGTAATTGGTTATTATTCTCCTTGTGAACTACACCTTATCAAACCTTCTTTTTAATCTTGTATGTTGTATTGCTCATTATTAACCACCTGAGTGTTACACTGAGGTCTAGATTTCTGTACCAAAAGTGTTCCACTGTTTTTCATGAAATTTTTTTTTTAAATTGTAGACCTGTAACTTACAGAAATATGTCCGAACAAGGGTCTAGTAGATATTAT